>NC_091952.1:15076544-15206544 GCF_031021105.1 Erythrolamprus reginae
AGTGTTGGTGTAACATGGGCATATTTGGGAAAGCCCATGATTGCTCTCGCAGCTGCATTCTGCATGATCTGAAGTTTCCGAACACTTTTCAAAGGTAGCCCCATGTAGAGAACGTTACAGTAGTCGAGCCTCGAGGTGATGAGGGCATGAGTGACTGTGAGCAGTGACTCCCGGTCCAAATAGGGCCGCAACTGGTGCACCAGGCGAACCTGGGCAAACGCTGTGGATTGAGGAGGACGCCCAAGTTGTGGACCCTCTCTGAGGGGGTCAATGATTCTCCTCCAGGGGTAATGGATGGACAGATGGGATTGTCCTTGGGAGGCAAGACCCACAGCCACTCCGTCTTGTCTCGGTTGAGTTTGAGTTATGTCACATGATGACAAAAGTTTGACATCCCTGATGTAGATTAATTTATAAAACTTAAAAAGTCAGATTTGTGTAATGTCCGCTTTACGGTTCATTTAACAATCTTAGTGATTTACTTAAGAAGTTTGGCAGAAGGGGTCATAAAATGTGGCTAAAATCACTGAACAACTGCCTTGCTTAGCAACAGAAATTTTGGGTTCAAGTGTGATCATAAGTCAAGAATTACCTGTACATTTTTAGACAGGAAGATATGAATACAGGATATGGGAATGTAGAAAAAGGCAACATAAGAAGAGCTATGAGAGTCGCTCAGAAAGCAATGCACCACATTTCTTTTTCCCAGCCTACAGTAATGTTACAAATGCGAAACTTTATGTATACATTATTTGAATTGTCAGTAATGTGTGTGTAATTTTGCATTTCTTCAGACAGATAGTGTCGCAGTGTTTCAAAATGACGTCTGTAAGTGATGGACATTATAAGCAGTGCGTCGTCATTGAATTTCTCACTGTGGAGAAAGAAAAACTGTTGGGAGCATTCACAAACATTTGTGTGCAGTTTATGGAGAATCTGCAATCGACAGAAGTACGTATTTTGAGGATATTTATTTATTCATTCATTCATTCATTCATTCATTCATTCATTCATCATTCGTTTATTTATTTATTAGATTTGTATGCTGCCCCTCTCCGAAGACTCGGGGTGGCTCACAACAGTAATAAAAACAATATAGTAGTGGAACAAATCTAATATTAAAAAACATATAAAACCCTATCATTATTTTAAAAAACCAAAACAGCACATTCATACCAAACATAAAACAAAGTATAAAAAAAGCCTGGGGGAAAGGTGTCTCAACTCCCCCATGCCTGGCGGTATAAGTGAGTCTTGAGTCATTTACAAAAGACAGGGAGAGTGGGGGCAGTTCTAATATCCAGGGGGAGTTGGTTCCAGAGGGCTGGGGGCCGCCATAGAGAAGGCTCTTCCCCTGGGGCCCACCAAATGACATTGTTTAGTCAATGGGACCCAGAGAAGGCCAACTCTGTGTGACCTTATCCGTCGCTGGGATTTGTGTGGTAGCAAGCGGTTCCGGAGATACTCTGGTCCAATGCCATGTAGGGCTTTAAAGGTCATGACCAACACTTTGAATTGTGACCGGAAACTGATCAGCAGCCAATGCAAGTCACGGAGTGTTGAAGAAACGTGGGTGAATCATGGAAGCCCCACAATGGCTCTCACGGCTGCGTTCTGCACAATCTGAAGTTTCCGAACACTTTTCAAAGGTAGCGTTGCAGTAATCTGATGAAGAGGTGATTCTCACAGTGCAGAAATGACTTCGTGAGCAGAACAAGGAGTGGTACCGACACGGCATATACGCCTTTTTGTCTCACTAGAGGAAAACCATAGAACAGGATGGAGATTACGTGTAAAAATAGGGAGTGTAGAAGAAACACCATTCTTTCTTGTGTGTAAGTTTCATTGTGTTCGAGAAATAATTGTTGAAGAAAAAAAATGTGGTGCATTACTTTCTGGGCGACCCTCGTACGTTTCCTACCTCTAGTGATGGGTTCCACTTACCTTCTCTGCTGGTTTGCATTGTGTTGAAAGTGTGTGTTTTATGTCGCGCCGGGAAAATGCCAGCCGCTTTCAAGGAACGGCAACTGGAAAACTGGTTCGGGGGTGTGGCCATCTGGCCACTGTTGCGGGTTCAGTGAGCAGGGGCAGATTTCCACCACCAGTTTAGATGAATTGGTTCAAACCAGCACAAACCACCACTGCCTACCTCCCTTTTAAGACTAGTGTTCCATTGTTCCTCATGTTTTTCTATAAAACTGTTCCTAGGAGAAGGACAAAAAAATGTCTTGGTTTATTGGCCCAATGATGTATTCATTAAATCTAAATCAGATTCTATTCTGTTTACTATCGGTATAATAACACAGCACAGAAAATTGACAAGAGATGATGTTTGGGTATAAGAACATTTGGTTGGCTGGTTATTTTGTTCAGCATATTTTGTACGTATGTTCCCATTCCCCTGTTCCATAATCAAATCCTCTTCTGCCTGGGATATTCTCTCAGCAAGAGAACAATGAGAATAAACCATATTTTGCACAATTAAATCTCTATGCTGCAGTGATTTATGCATCAATAAAACCAAACAAAAATGAATTGGGTAGGGGAGATTATCCAAAATTATGTTTGCAATAAAAAAAAGGAGGGGAAGAGAAGTAGAACTAATTATGCTTAGTTCACTATTCCATTTGGCTATAATTCTACAGTCAGTTAGTATTCGGCTTAATTGTACAATTAATGAACATATAAATTAAATTCATAGTTTATTTCTACTAAATTACTTACTTGAAGCATCTTGGTAGAAGATGCAAGTGTAAAAAGACATTAGATTCAGTGCTCGCATTATTAAATGACTTCAGCAATCACACCCATAGACAATGCTTCATTGTTGTTTTTTTCTTAAATATTCTGTGATTATTGTTAGATCTGGACTCATATTACCGAAAAATAATTCAATTTTTCTTTTCCCAAAGGAACAATTATCTGCTGTAACATTCTTATTTTCCCTTCCTGCAGCTTCTCAAATCTAAAGATTTTTTTGCCAAAGTACATTTTAAATTTCACAGAAAAATCCATATGTAAAAATATATTATTTGCATTGTTATCTGCTTAAAGCTAATACTGTCTTACATGTTGGTCTTTGTTTTATATATGCATGGTTTTAAATTGATAGCATCGTATCAGTTGTTTGTGATTCCGCTCTATAGTACTGTGATTTTTTGAAATGTATACTATATTTTTATACAAGGGAGGTTTCTTTCTTAACCATATGCTGGTTTTCTCTGGTGTTACAGAAAGAAGACCAGGACCTAGAGTGCAATTACCATCACAGAAAGAAAAGTTATTTCAGTAAGTAATGCATTCATACATGCTCACTGACATCTCCCACTGATTTATCAGAATGGTTCCTGGCTGAAATTAGAACATTTCTCTAGATTAGAAGAACAAAACGTTTGGAGGATTGAGTACAAACAAGAATGTGATGGACTTGCATAAAAGCCCTGCCTCTAATACTGTGAGTTGTGACATCATGCACATGTTTAACCCTGGTATTTTACTCGGGTCTAAAAGGACCCGAAATGACGTTTGAGACCCTGTAAAAAAATTCCCCTGCATATCTGAAACTTGAAATCCCATGTCTTTTTCTCATTTGAGGGGTTCTTTCTAAGGGAGGTGGGGGTGTTTTTTTTTGGGGGGGGGAGTATAGTTTTTGCTGGGCAAAAAAAGTTACCAATGTTACCCTCCGGGTCCTTTTAGCCCTGGAGTATAAAAGGGTTGGTTCTAGCTACCGGAATGGTCTTTTTCAATACTTTTTTTCACTAGTATACTAATTTGAACATTTTTGAACACAATGAAATGAAAATTGAAGTGAAAAAATAATGCTTATTTGTTTATCTTGCTCATCAAACCCCACCCCCTATTTTTGTGAAATTTTGTTCATTTTCATCTAGATTAGGCTGCAAAATCTGACTTTTGCAAACATAATTGCTTTCTCCAGTGAATTCCCCCACATGACATAGCCAAAACATGCCATGCAACATACAAGCAACAATAAGAGTAAAAAAATATTACCAATCAACAGAATAACAACAACAAAAACAAAAACAAAAACAACAAAAACAATAGAGTTGGAAGGGACGTTGGCGATCTTCTAGTCCAACTCCATGCTTAGGCAGGAAACCCTACACTATTTTAGACAAATGGTTGTCCAGCATCTTCTTAAAAACTTCTAGTGTCGAAGCATTCAGAACTTCTGGAGGTAAGCCGTTCCACTGATTAAATGTTCTAACTGTCAGGAAATTTCTCCCTAGTTCTAAGTTACTTCTCTTCCTGTTTAGTTTTCACCCCTTGCTTCTTGTTCTACCCTCAGGTGCTCTGGAGAATAGGTTGACTCCTTCTTCTTTGTGGCAGCACTGCTATCACGTCTCCCCTGGTCCTTCTTTTCATTAAACTAGCCATGCCCAGTTCTTGCAACTGTTCTTCATATGTTTTAGCCTCTATTCCCCTAATCATTCGAGTCTCAACATCCTTTTTGAATCGTGGCAACCAAAACTGAATGGAATATTCCAACTTGCCAAGGCATTATACTGTATAGTGGTATTAACACTTCACGTGATCTTGATTCTATCCCTCTCTTAATGCAGCCTAGAACTGTGTTGGTTCTTTTGGCAGCTGCTGCACACTGCTGGCTTACATTTAAATGGTTGTCCACTAGGACTCCAAGATCCCTCTCACAGTTGCTACTGGTAAGAAATGGGCCTACCAGGCCCTCTGGAAGTCAGAAAAAAGTCTATTTCTGGCCTCTAGGGGGCCTCTGCAAGGGTGGGAGAGGCCATTTTTGCTCTCCTCAGGCATTGAATTACGGGTGTGGGCATTTGTGTGATAGCGCATGTGCATGTGCTTTCGACACCTGAGGGAAAATGGTTCACCATCACTGGCCTAGTCCCTTATCCATAGCCCAAGTCACTTCATCAGCAGGAAGAATTCTGCTCATGCTCCAGAAAATTATTAACAACAACAACAACAACAACAATTATTATTATTTATTACATTTGTATGCCGCCCCCTCTCGAAGACTCGGGGCGGCTCACAACAATGATAAACAAAGATTCCTTCACTTATTCTCCATGCTAGTTGCAGTTGATAGAAGATTGCATGATCATCTGGAGATGCAATTTGAACTCTTACCAAAGGAGAAGTACAGTGGTTGTACTGAAATTTAAAATTTGTGTATTAACACATCTGTCTTTTAGTTTATCATATTGATGTATTCTCCTTTTTTGCTCATTTTAATTTTTTTATTTTATAGGTTCTATTATTTTACCTCTGTTCTGTTTACATGTCTTTCATTTTCTTCCTTTATTGTAAGCCACCTAGAGAGGCAAGATAAATTTTAAAATAAATTTTAACAATATAATTCTGGAGGCAAGCCGTTCCACTGATTAAATGTTCTAACTGTCAGGAAATTTCTCCTTAGTTCTAAGTTACTTCTCTTCCTGTTTAGTTTCCACCCCTTGCTTCTTGTTCTACCCTCAGGTGCTCTGGAGAATAGGTTGACTCCTTCTTCTTTGTGGCAACACTGCTATCATGTCTCCCCTGGTCCTTCTTTTCATTAAACTATATAATAGAAATAGAAATAATAAGGAATGGAATGGAATGGAATGGAGGGGAGGGAAGGGGAGGGGAGAGGAGAGGAGAGGAGAGGAGAGGAGAGGAGAGGAGAGGAGAGGAGAGGAGAGGAAGATAATTGCTAAAAGTAATTTGGAATAAGAGGAGAAGGACTGTCCTTCTATTAAAGTTCATATATTATCGTTCTTTTAAAACTTTCAACTTGGATGAGCATTTCAAACTGAGGAACCTGTACTTGAGAATGTTGGCAAGAAACTATGACATAACATTTGCTGACCTAATGCATCGCAATGACAGCCAAGTGCAATTCATGGAAAACTGTACCCAGATGTTTTCAATCACAGTAGGTATATTGCACCCAGAGCAACTTTGCTGAGGTGCATTAATCAGTCCACGAACTGGTGTGAGCATTACTGCATTCTGCTAATCGAAAACAAAAGCAGCGAGGAAAACACTGAGGAAGTATGAAAGTAACCTTGTGTTTCCCTGTTGAGGAAGCAGCAACAATTTTATATGAGCATCACATTAACTACGGGATTTTCCAGTGGTTTGGGGGTGCTGAATGCTTTGAGGCTATTGCATTACACACATGCCACTAAAGCTGCCAAGAGCAACTGCAAGAGTTACGTATCTCCCCTTTGAATTGATATCATGCGCTAATAATACCATTTGATTTCTTGAATCTGGACTGGAATCAAGAGGAGAACAATGCAATTTAAAAAGTGGGCAAAACTTATTCTAAACTATGTTTCATGCCCCAACATACGAGGGTCGCCCAGAAAGTAATGCACCACATTTTTTTCTTCAACAATTATTTATTGAACACAATGAAACTTACACACAAGAAAGAACGATGTTTCTTCTACACTCCCTATTTTTCCACATGATCTCTGTCCTGTTCTATGGCCTTCCTCCAACGAGACACAAGGGCATGTATGCCCTATCGGTACCACTCCTTGTTCTGGTCACAAAGCCATTTCTGCACTGTGCGAATCACTTCTAGTGGCCTCACCCTCTGTGCCCAGCGACTAACGGTACTTCTGTCGACTGCAGACTCTCCATAAACTGTACACAAATGTTTGTGAATGTTCCTAACAGTTTCTTTCTTCGTTTTGAGAAATTCAATTATGATTCGCTGCTTGTAACGTACATCACTTATAGACACCATTTTAAAACACTGCTGCAGCTACGCTATCTGTCTGAAGCTATGCAAAATTTACACATGCACTCCTGACAAATCAAATAATGTATAGATAAAGTTTTGCATTTGAAACTTTAGATATACATTATATATTGTGCATTGCTTTCTGAGTGACCCTCATATATCTGTTATATACCGTTGCTGCTCTCTAGCCCTATTTTCCCCAGTTTCACCATATCCTGATCTTTCAATAAAGCATTCAAATCTATGCACTGTTAAAAAATCTGTTTTATTGGAGGCTTCCGGTTTCGCTGAGGATCGCAGCGGAGTCTCTTGGCAGGGCTCTGCCTCGAGACCCCTCCAACCCTCCCAGAGGTCGCCCCAGCGCGATCGGATCGAGTCCGGATGGCTCGATCCTAGAAAAGGGGATTCCCCTCTGCCCGGGGAGCCATCGCCGAGGCTCCAGGACAGAGGGTTCATCCTGCAGCTCTGGTGCAGGGAGCACCGGTCCTCTCCCAAGAGGACACGGCCATTGCGATCCCACCTAACCAGTGGGAAGCAAGAAACATCAAGAGAGTAAAAAGCAGAGAAACTGAACAACCCTAATCGAAAAAGGAATATTGCCAAAGAAGCTACAATTAAGGTAAAAGTTTTTTCTATGTTCCATGCTAAACAAGAAGTTTAAAAAAACAAGAAAATTGAATCGGAGTTTAAACAAAGGCGAAAGAGAAAGTTGTTAAAACAACATTGTATCCAGGCGCGAATTAACAGCCGGAACTTATTCTAACCACTTTCACTTGTTTTGAATTGTTGAATTTTTGCAAACAAGGAGATCTAGAAGATTTTAGAATGAGACATTAAAGGATTTATTATTCACAAAATGACATTATTTGGTTGAAAAAAAATTTTTTTCCTCTTTTGAAACATTTTTGAAACATTTGGTTACCGAAAGTTGAAAAATGAAGTCCGGGCTGGGATTTTTCTAGCGGAAGGACCAGACTGCTCACTATTTTCCTACAAATTCTGAATAAACATTTATAAAGGGAAAAAAACCTCTTTTCCTACATTTGAGAACTTTAAAATTTGGATTATCTAATCGACGTTTTTTTTGGATTATTCTGTTGGACTATTTCCATTGGATTTCGTTTGGATTAATAGCGGTTTGTGGATTAACAGCATTTTCGTTGGATTTACTGCGGAGAGATTTCTTCCTGGGCTGTGAGAGACGGACCGACTTCATTTTAACTTCGTGAGATTAAACTGCATTTGCTTGGAAAAAGTTTTATAAATTTTCTAAAGACTATACCCTTCTTCAAAAAACGGAATACCTTTGCAGTACTCATTAAGGTGTTTCTGACAACAAATTAGATCTTCAATCAATTGTTTTTTTTTTTCTTGCATTTTCCCTTTGATAATTTCAATTTTTGAATTTTAATTCTATATTACATTATATTACAATTGGTTCTGTTTATGCATTGCTAAATTTTCTTTTGGTCTTTGGTCCCCTGTTCCTCCTAATTGAATAATAGTCTTTAACTCTGATTGTCCCCTTTCTTCACATGCTTTTACCCTCCTTCTCACTTTGCTGACTTTTTTTTCTTTATCTTTGCAGCTGTGCTAAACTAATCTCTTCCCCTTTTCCCCCTCTTCTTCTTCACATCTTCTTGATATAAACTTTGACTAGAGTAATAAGAATAAATAAGTTGAGCATTAATTAGATATATTTTAAATTTTAAGTGTATTTGAAATTTAGCCTTTTATTTGAATTAGAACTTTTATTGCTATTAATTAATTGCTATTGATTTAGTATAACTGTTACTGTGGGTTTGGAATTTATAGAATCTCTTTACATTTTGCTAACATAAAATACCACTAAATTTAAATTTGAAAATGTCAAGTTCTTCCACCCATACTAAAACAATCAAGAAGCAAACAACTGTCATTTCTTCCCCGCAAAGTTCACCACATCCATCTCCCGCACAGCAGACTTTATCTGCAACTATGTTCACCAAGGAGAAGGACAGGGAGAAACAACCATCTCTGGCTTCAATCCAAGAGACATTAACAACATTAAATGACTTTATGCTAAAATCTCAACAAGACGCAACACAACAGAGAGATGAAATTAAAGCAGAGATGGCGGAAATGAAAGTTGACACAGGTGAAATGAAAGACCAGATGAAGGAGATTAAGCAAGCCTTGCAAGATAATGAAGTACGAATGAAGGCAGTGGAAGAAAAGGCGGAAAAGGTGGAGAAAAGAATTGGTCACTTGGAGGACAAAGCTGCTTCACGTTACAGAGGGTATGATGAATCAATTACACATCTGGAAATGCAACGTGCGTCATATGGACTTCGATTTCAAAACGTAATAGAAGAAAAAGATGAAGATTTAAAGGCCATTATGGCTGACATTATTGGGAAAATCCTTCAGATGGACCCAGATGACATAAAAAGAGAAATCGATGAAGTCTTCAGAATTTCTAACAGCTATATTCGCCGTTTTAATCTTCCACGCGAGATTCACATCAAATTTGTAAGAAAAAGCATGCGAGATGATATATTGCATTGGTCAAGAGCGGGACAACTACAACACCAAGGCAAAGAAATAAAAATATTAAAACAAATCCCAAGACGTGTTCGAGAGATTAGAAGAGACTATCATTTCTTGACCAAACTTCTGATCAAAGAAAACATAACTTTTCGCTGGCTTATTCCACAAGGTCTATCATTGACATGGAAATCAACGAGATATAAATTGGAGAATCTAGACCAAGCAAGAGACTTTTATGAAAACAGTGGAATATGCGAAATGGAACAGATAACAAAAGAACTGGAAGCAATGCAGGCCGAAGCCATGGGGGCACTTGCACAAGTGGAGGACCAGGACCATGGGGCCAGAAGAAAGCAACCTCAACGCGAAACCAAGAAATACAACAAATGACTACATTGAGAGATTTAAAAATCTTTTCAGTAAATGTCAATGGACTTAATGAACCAAAAAAAAGAAAACAAATGTTTTCCAAAATCAAGAATCAAAAAGCTCAAATTGTGATACTCCAAGAAGTGCATATAAAAAAAAGTAATCGGAATTTATTGTTAAATAATAAAATTGGAAAGATGTATGCTGCGTTAGCAGACCAAAAGAAAAGAGGAGTGGCAATGTATGTTGAGAGTTCTATAAATTCCAAACAACTATATAGTGATGATGAAGGTAGAATTTTGATTGTCCAGATAGATATTGAACCCAAATCGCTTGCTATTGTTTCTATATATGCCCCAAATGATGACCAAATTGCATTTTATGAAAAATTACATCAAAAAATTTTAGAATTAAATTTGGAAAATATGTTAATTATTGGAGATTTTAATGCCATAACAAATAGACAATTAGACCATTCGGGGGTGAAGAAAAGTTGTAAAAAGAAAAAAAAGAATTTACTGCCCTCAACTTTCCAAAAAATGAAAGCAGAATTGCTATTGAATGATATATGGAGGGAAAGGCATCCTCATAGCAGGCAATATACTTTTTACTCAAACCCCCACAAAATTTGGACTAGAATAGATATGGTGTGGGCTCCCAAAACAACAGCAGAGTACATACAAGACGTAGAAATAGATGTTAATACTTGGGCAGATCATAATCCAGTTATAGTCTATATGAGAAATATTAAAAAACATCGCAATTGGCAAATGAATAGAAATATTTTGAAAGAGAAAGAATATAAAGAATGGATGGAAAAGGAATTAAAAATATTTTTTGAAATTAATAAAAATACAGACACCACCCCTCAGAACTTGTGGGATGCAACCAAAGCATACATAAGAGGATTAACAATATCCTATACTGCAAAATATAATAAAGAAAGAAAAAGAAAATATGAACAATTAATAAATGAATTAAAACAACTAGAGTTTCTATCACAACAAAATGTGAAAAATAAAGATTTGGGGAAAAAAATAAATTTAATTAAACACAAAATTAGATTACAAGAACAAAATCAACTATTGGAAAAAATAAAGAAAGCTAAGCAACAGTATTTTGAGCATGCCAATAAATCAGGTAGATGGTTAGCATATAAACTGAGAAAGCAGAGACAATCTAAATTAATTAGAAAATTAGAAGATAAAGATGGAATAATAAAATATGACCCAGAGGGAAAAGCAAATATAGTTCAAAACTTTTTTAAAGAATTGTATAAAGATGATAATATTGAAGAAGAAGCCGTATTTAAATACCTAGAGAGTGCAGAGTTACCACAAATAACAGAAGAGCAACAAGAAAAGATGGAGAGTCCAATAACGATGGAAGAACTCCTTATAGTTATTAAAAAGCAGAAAAACAACAAAGCCTCGGGACCGGACGCTATCCCGGCAGAGTGGTATAAAATAGAAAATGAAGTATTAAGAAATAATATGCTCCAAATTTTTAATGAATGTAGAGTAGATGGTAAAATTCCTAAATCATGGTCGGAATCTTTGATAACTTTAATTCATAAACCAGATACACCAAAAGAAAAAATTAAAAACTATAGACCAATATCTTTATTGAATGTAGATTATAAAATTTTTATAGCAATATACGCAGATAGATTGAAAAATGTGATAAACAGCAAAATTCACTCAGACCAAAATGGTTTCCTTCCAGGTAGACAAATTAAAAATAATCTTAGGACAATCATTAATGTATTAGAGTATTATGAGCAACATTCAGATAAAACATTATCTTTAATGTTCTTAGACGCGCAAAAAGCTTTTGATAACGTGAATTGGACATTTATAAAGATGCAATTAAATAAAATGAGATTCGGCCCCAAATTTGTTAATTTAATAGACGCTATTTATTCAGAACAAACGACAAAAATTATATTAAACAATGAACAATTAGAAGCGTTTAAAATAAATAAAGGAGTGCGGCAAGGATGTCCCATATCACCTCTTCTTTTCATTATGACTTTAGAAGCACTCTTAATAAAAATAAGATCAGATCCAAAGATAAAAGGTTTAACAGTTAGAAAAGAGATATACAAAGTCCAGGCCTTTGCAGATGATTTGACTTTTATAATGGAAGATCCGTTAGTCACAGCACCAAGATTAATCCAAACAATAGAACAATATGGCAAGGTGGCAGGTTTGAAAATAAATAAAAATAAAACAAAAATTATAACTAAAAACATGAGTAAAATACAAGAAAGCAATTTAGAATGTATTACTGGAATGCAAATAGTTAAAAAAGTAAAATATTTGGGAATATGGCTAACAGCCAAAACAATAACATTAAAAAATGATAATTATATAAAATTAATTAATGAAATTAAAAAGGATCTAGAAATATGGAACAATCTAAAAATATCATTTTTGGGAAGAATTGCTACGATTAAGATGAATATCTTACCTAAGGTATTATTTTTATTTCAAGTGATCCCAATCAATCCAGGGGCTAACTTTTTTAAAAACTTAACAAATGTGGTTAAAAAATTTCTATGGCAAGGGAAAAAGGCAAGAATTAAGATAAATATGTTAGAAGACATAAAAGAGAGGGGGGGTTTTGCGCTCCCAAATTGGAAACTATATTATCAGGCAGCCGCCTTAACATGGATTAAAAACTGGATAACTTTAGAGGACATGAGAACATCAATATTAGAAGGACATGACCTCATGTTTGGTTGGCATGCTTTTGTGTGGTACGATAAAGATAAAAACCATTCTTACTTTAAAAGACACACGCTGAGAAAATATTTATTTGATGTCTGGAAAGACATAAAGAAAAACCACTTTTTAACAATTCCAGATTGGGTTACCCCCCTGGACGCAATAATACATCCAAATTCTATTAATGACTCAAGAAATATAAGATATAAAGATTTGTTAGACAATCAAATGAAATTAAAATCTAGAATTAAACTACAAGATGAAGGGATACAAATTGATTGGTGGCATTACGCACAGATTAGATCCAGATACCAGAAAGATAGTACACTCTATATATTTAACAAAAGTAAAAACCTGTTAAGTGAGTTAATCACTAAAAACCACAACAGAGTAATTGGAAAAATATATAAATATTTGATTACCCACAAGAATATTGAATTAACATTAAAAGATAGTATGATACATTGGTGTAGAAACATAGGTAAAGAAATTGATTTAGATACATGGGAGAAAGTTTGGATGTGCAATTGGAGAATGACTAAATCAGTCTCTTTGAAAGAGAACCAAATAAAAATGTTTTATAGATGGCATCTCCCACCAAGTAGATTAGCAAAAATGTTCCCAAAGACATCACCTTTGTGCTGGAAATGTAAGAAAGAAATAGGATCCTATTATCATCAATGGTGGACATGTAATAAAGCTAAAATGTATTGGAAAATGATAGAAAAAATGACAAAAGAAATTACAAAGCAGAAAATAGATTTCACCCCGGAGTTTTGTTTGCTAGGAATTACTAACCAAAATTATAAAAAAGAAATTTTGTACTTGATTATACATATTTTTACAGCGGCAAGGATTATATACGCGCAAAATTGGAAAGGGGAAGATATCCCCAAAGAAGAGGGAGTTATTGCAAAAATATTAGACTGCGCGGAAATGGACATGATGACAAGACGCTTGAATGAACAGGAAGAA
The DNA here is from genome assembly GCF_031021105.1 of Erythrolamprus reginae. Lineage (NCBI taxonomy): Eukaryota > Metazoa > Chordata > Lepidosauria > Squamata > Dipsadidae > Erythrolamprus > Erythrolamprus reginae. The sequence continues at coordinate 15,089,880 of NC_091952.1, forward strand.
ACCAAATTTTACGCAACATGGAACAATGTTTATGAATGGATAGATAAGAATAAAAAAATAAAGAAAGAAGAGTAGTAACAAGTATAGATATTTTAGATGATCTTTTCTTATTAAGATTTATCTTAGATTTAGTTTACATAGATAGAATAGAAATTTGTTTTTTCTAAAGATTTTTTGACTTGAAATTAATTAGAAACTTTTATATGACAGTTAATTTTTTTTTTTACTAGATATTTTTTGTATTAGTAGCATTGAATTAGATATTCAATTGTGTATTCCTTTTTCTGTATCTGCAATTATACTTTTGAGAAGAGCAGGGATGATACATCCCTACAATGTATGTTAAATGTTTGTAAGTTTGTTTGTCATTTTAAAGAAAATTAATAAAAAGATTTGAAAAAAAAAAAAATAAAAAATCTGTTTTATTGGAGGATAAGTGACCTTAGCTGCATTTCGAGCTGCACATAGGCTAATATTGGTACAGAACACCATGACTACATCCACTCACTACCCTGATTCCAGACTTGTGAGAAAAGCCACCTTCTCAATGTCTTTTGTAGCATTATGAGGGAGGAAGCCACCTAGAGATGCAGGCAACAAGTTTCACAATACAGTGGTACCTCAAGATACGAACCCCTCATCTTACGAACAACTCGTGATACGAACCCGGGGTTCAGAAAAATTTTGCCTCTTCTTACGAACTTTTTTCGAGTTATGAACCGGCATTCAGGAGGCTGCTGGGAAGCCCCCCGGCTGTTTTAAAAGGTGACAGCCAGGCAGCGGGGCTTCCCAGCAGCCTCCGAACGCCGGTTCGTAACTCGAAAAAAGTTCGTAAGAAGAGGCAAAAATTTTCTGAACCCTGGGTTCGGTTCGGGAGGCTGCTGGGAAGCCCCCCAGCCCAGCTGTCACCTTTTAAAATAGCCGGGCGGCTTCCCAGGAGCCTCCGAATGCGAAATGCGGAAGATTGGGTTTGGCGTTCGGCTTCTGGAGGCTGCTGGAAAGCCGCCCGGCTGTTTTAAAAGGTGACCGCCGGGCTGGGGGGCTTCCCAGCAACCTCCCGAACCCCGAACTTTTGCCGAACTTCCGGGTTCGGGGTTCGGGGTGGTGCTGGGAAGCCCCCCAGCCCGGCGGTCACCTTTTAAAACAGCCGGGCGGTTTTCCAGCAGCCTCCAGAAGCTGAACGTCAAACCCGATCTTCCGCGTTCTGCGTTCAGAGGCTGCTGGGAAGCCCCGCCACCTGGCTGTCACCTTTTAAAACAGCCTGGGGGCTTCTCGACGGCCTCCCGAATGCTGAACCCGTAAGTTCGGGTTTGGTTCGGGAGGTCGCTGAGAAGCCCCCAGGCTGTTTTAAAAGGTGACAGCAGAGCGGCAGCGGTTTTTTGCGGGGGTTTTTTTGGTTGCACGGATTAATTGACTTTACATTGTTTCCTATGGGAAACAATGTTTCGTCTTACGAACCTTTCGTCTTACGAACCTCCCCCTGGAACCAATTAGGTTCGTAAGACGAGGTATGACTGTATAATGAAACCCTTAAAATTAATATTTACATTAATCAACTGCTTTATCTATGAAATAAAAGGAAGAAACACACCTGAGAAATAATTTGCAAATAGAACATTTGCTTGATAGCAGAAACAATTTATATTGTTCGATTGCCTTCTTTCTTGACTCCACAAAAAAGAAAGAAAGAAAGAAAGAAAGAAAGAAAGAAAAAGAAAAGACACCCCAAAGGAAAACAAACCCTAATTCAAACCTTTTGGAATAACACATGTTATTCATTGTTGCAAATCCAGGCTAGATTCCTCCAACCGGTTGAAAAGTAATTATTTAGCCATTCCCCATATCTCCAAAGTCCACAATTCTTGAATAGATTCCAAATACAGGAATAGAGTCAAGAAGAACATATGGGTCTTTAACAACAATAAGTGGTCCCAAGTTACATTAACAATCAGGCCAATTCCAGACGAAGACATGGAGACAAAGGGACTGATTGTTTTGCTGTGTTCTTTTTTAAAATATATATATCCCACCTGAATTATTTTTATAAATAACTCAAGGCAGAAAACATACATAAGATTCCCATCTTTTCCTTTCTTTGTTCTCTTTCCCCCGTTATTTTTCTTTTTCACAACAAAAAACAACCCTGTCAGATGAGTTGGGCTGAGAGAAAGTAACAGGCCCCAAATCACCCAGCTATGTTCCATGCCTAAAATGGAACTAGAATTCACAGTCTCCTGGTGAATGGCCCCAAGTCACCCAGCTGGTTTCAGATCTGCCCCAAAACAATCATTTAGGAAAGCAGAATCTTGATTCCAATTGATTGAACTTTTACTAATGATGTTGGTTGCAGGAAGGTGAGGTGGAACCTGAAGTTGCTGCTCACTGATATAAAAAGCCAAACTTAATGTTTCCCATCTGTCTTCCCAATCCCGAATCATTGTGATGTTGGATTGTTTAAGCTGCTGGAATTTCACACTAAGGGCAAGTGCCCTTGAAGATGCCTGCCGTAACTGGTACAACAGCTCTAGTGTCAAGCCAATGCAGAAGTTGGTGATAAATCAGTGGCTTGCCACACCATCTGTAGAAGGACTGATGTTTATGGGGACTTTGGAGGGGGGATTTCATGAGGCAGCAAATGCAGCCACAAAGCATTCTTTCAGGAAGTTCAAGGCTATCCTATGTCCAGCATCTGGGTGGAAGCGGACAAAGGAATTGCCACTCCGGCACAATCTGAATGGGGAATGTGATAAGTTTATGGGTGGGGAGAGAAGGGATGTGAATTTTCAACTGAGTAGTTGTTGCGGTTAGCTCTGGCCCAGCTCCTGCCCCAAGGAATGTGCAGATGGATGTGGGGGAAACATCCACATGCCGCAGGCCTGTTTTGCTCCCAATGGAATCTGCCGACGAAGCCTCCTCTGACCAAGGAAGCCTGAGTGACAGGGAAGAGAGGAGTTTGGCAGACAGCCCAGGAGGAGATCAATCATCTGTATCATCCTTGGATTCTGAACAGGAATTAATGACACATCCACGCATGCATAGAGTGATGCATAGGAGACAACAACTGAAGGATTATTACAAGAGAAAAGGAGGCCACCTATGGTTGGGTGGGGCTGCTGTAATTAGTGCTACAGATAAAAGTGCAGCTTGGTGTTTTAGCCTCATGGCAGTTTATCTGATTCATTGTTTCATCAAGATCGTGGTTTTTGTGCTGTTCAAGATTGTGTGTGGACTCTCTGGACTTTAGAATTGGACTCAATTTCCAAGTTATTGGGGGAGCAATTGGATTGCATTTAACCTGTGCCTTGTGCGTACCAGAAAATCCCTTTGACATTTAAAAAGGGAGCTGTTTCTGTTTTTCTGTTTATAAAAACTTTTGGGTTTTCCTTTTATTGTGTGGTGTGTCTTCCTGGACTAATTACCCTGTAATTACAGGCGGTTGAAACACACCGGCAGAACAGCAATAAACTCAGATTCAGGTTTCCCTGTGTAGGTGTCAGGATGGCTCCAGAAATAAATTGGAACTTTGAGGAGTTCTTTGACTCAGACTTAGTTCAGATGTTACCTGGAACCTTGACACTGGGGGTTTTTTACATGTCAGATCCCCCTCCCCATTTCCCAACATTAAATACACAGGTGAGCATTGTCCTGAATGTCCTACCCCCGCTTCCACTTTGATGGAAGAATAAAGTGACCAGATCATGAATTAGGTTAGGCGGGACACCATCGGCGGCGGGACGACGACGACAGAAAACTCAAATTACTCAAAAAGCTTGCCTGTTCTTCCCCATGAAGACATCGTTGGCAGAGGGTGGCAGATTTGATGGCATCCGTAGGGCCCCTGTCTGGTAGGCGATGCTGGAGGGCTTGGAGGGCTGGAGGGCTGGAGGAATTGTGGGTCCTGCAGCGTCAGGACAGGTTTGGCCTGTTGGTTTGGGGTGTGGAGGTGGCTTGGGCTTGCAGCAAGCCCATCAGGAGGAGGGCTGGACAGGCAAATGGCATCGCAGTGGCAGCAGTGGGGCACTGTGGAGCCGGAGTGAGCAAGCACACTTCTGCAAATTGGCCACCCAAAAAAAGCGGGACTTTTTAAAAACAACGCAAGACGCAGGAAAAATTCGTAAAAAGCAGGACTGTCCCGCTAAATGTGGGACATCTGGTCACCTTATGGTAGAATGCCAGCAAGGCCAACAGCGGAGATCCTGACAGCTGGCTTTATTTATTTATTTGTCTGTCTGTCTGTCTGTCTGTCTGTCTGTCTGTCTGTCTGTCTGTCTATCTATCTATCTATCTATCTATCTATCTATCTATCTATCTATCTATTGGATTTGTATGCCACCCCTCTCCATAGACTCGGGGCGGCTAACAACAGTAATAAAAAACAGCATGTAAATACAATACTAAAACAACTAAAAACCCTTATTGTAAAACCAAACATACATACAAACAAACATACCATGCATAAATTGTAAAGGCCTAGGGGGAAAGAATAACTCAGTTCCCCCATGCCTGACAGCAGAGGTGGGTTTTAAGGAGCTTACAAAAGGCAAGGAGGGTGGGGGCAATTCTAATCTCTAGGGGGAGTTGGTTCCAGAGGGCTGGGGCCACCACAGAGAAGGCTCTTCCCCTGGGCCCCGCCAAACGACATTGTTTAGTTGATGGGACCCGGAGAAGGCCCACTCTGTGGGACCTAGCTGGTCGCTGGGATTCGTGCAGCAGAAGGCGGTCCCTGAGATAATGCCTAAAGTGAAACTAGGACACATTCATCTTTTAGAATCAAAATAGAACTAGAAGGGATCTTGGTGATCTTTTCATCCAGCCCCCTGCTCAAGTAGGAGATCCTTTACCATTTCGGACAAATAACTGTCAACCTCATTTACTGCAATAGAAAAAACATAACCAGAGCCAAGAAGGGAAAAAAAGAAAAAAAAAATTTTTTTCTTTTCTGCATATCAGACCAAAACTTTTCTACCAGTTCTGCATACCTGACCCTACCTGTAGGATACATACCATGTCGGGATGGCCTGGCTGAAGGGGGTCTAAGCTAAGCCAGTGCTGGGCACGTGGAGAAACTCTACCCCCACCCATCTGACCTCTTAGCCACAGCACTGCAAGCAACCAGAAGAATTCCCACGGCCGACTTACCGGCCGATGGGGTTTGCGGCGATCGGCGGGGATGGAGGCCGCCATGTTTGGGGGCGGAGTCACGGCACCCACGTCGGGTGCCGTGACCACGTGGTGCGGTGCGTGGGCACCGATTGGCCGGGCGAGCTGGGCAGCCCTATAAGAGGGGGCCGCCTTGTGGCGCAGCAGTCTCGCCCGGAGCATCGTGAGGCGAGGCTGCTGCTGCCGTTCCTCCCAGAGAGCTGCGTCACAGGCCTGAAGGCCTCCTGCGCAGCCGAGCGTCGCCGGAGCGTCGGGCCTTCGAGGCCAGAAGAGCCGCGAGCGGCGGCTGGAGCCTTAGTTCGCTTCGGCGACACCCCCCACAGGGTTTGGAGGCGCATTTGAGCAGGGAGGCATGGCGGGGGGTGGACGTAGTCGCTCGGGGGCACGGCGGCGGGCCTCGGGGGGGCAGGCCGGAGGGCCGGGGGCCCCCCCCCATTGAGCCACGCCGCACCGGGAGGAAGCGGGCACCCAAGCGGAATTGGGGTGAAGCCCCGGGGGCTCAGCAGTCCGGGAGGCCGGTAGGGGAAGGCAGCCCCAGCGGGGAGGTGAGCCCCCGGGGGCGCTCAGTGGGCCATAGGGGGGCCTCTTCAGCGGTGAGGGGTCGACGCCAGGGCCGGGCCCGGCCGGGGGCTGCGCCGGGGGGAGCGGGTGAGGGCTCGACCGGCCTGGGTTCGGGGAGTGAGTCGCTCCTGTGGCTCGCTTGCTGGAGTTTAACATAGACCGGTAGCGAGCCATCCCACACGCCAGGTGTGGCGTAGTAAGGGTGCAGGGGGTAGGTGTAGTTTACCAGGACCCGCACCCAGTTTCAAGGAGTTTTCGCCCCAGGGTTGCTCTGTCTGAATTGGCTACGTTATTCCGCCCCCATTTGATTTTGCACCCTGCAGGTTATGTGGGGTTAATGGTTTAATTAAGTTAAGAAGTTAAGAAGTTAAGTTGTTTGAATAAAAGTGACCCCGTTATACCCACACCTTGTGTCCGACTATTACTCCGCCTGCGCCGCAAATGGGCAGCCAGGCTGTTAAGTAGGATTTATTTTGTGGTAGGCCTTATATTAGGTGCACATGTAAAAACATGCTAGGGCTTTTTTTCAGGATAGCTCTCATTTTTGGGAAACATAGAAGCCTAGAAACATAGAAGACTGACAGCAGAAAAAGACCTCATGGTCCATCTAGTCTGCCCTTATACTATTTCCTGTATTTTATCTTACAATGGATATATATGTTTATCCCAGGCATGTTTAAATTCAGTTACTGTGGATTTACCAACCACGTCTGCTGGAAGTTTGTTCCAAGGATCTACTACTCTTTCAGTAAAATAATATTTTCTCACGTTGCCTTTGATCTTTCCCCCAACTAACTTCAGATTGTGTCCCCATGGTCTTGTGTTCACTTTCCTATTAAAAACACTTCCCTCCTGGACCTTATTTAACCTTTTAATATATTTAAATGTTTCGATCATGTCCCCCCTTTTCCTTCTGTCCTCCAGACTATACAGATTGAGTTCATTAAGTCTTTCCTGATACGTTTTATGCTTAAGACCTTCCACCATTCTTGTAGCCTCTCTTTGGACCCGTTCAATTTTGTCAATATCTTTTTGTAGGTGAGGTCTCCAGAACTGAACACAGTACTCCAAATGTGGTCTCACCAGCGCTCTATATAAGGGGATCACAATCTCCCTCTTCCTGCTTGTTATACCTCTAGCTATGCAGCCAAGCATCCTACTTGCTTTTCCTACTGCCCGACCACACTGCTCACCCATTTTGAGACTGTCAGAAATCACTACCCCTAAATCTTTCTCTTCTGAAGTTTTTGCTAACACAGAACTGCCAATGCAAACGGTATAAATGCAACAGCCATACAATAATCTCTGAAGGACAAAAACATTTGTGGTGCAGAATTGTAATGCAGCGTTTACATGCAAGAATCCCTGGCTTGAACCCAGAGCCTGGCCCTATAATTCGAACAGCATGAAGATTGCTTCAAATGTTTTTACTCCTAGAGAGGCCATCAAACTCACCTGCATGTCAGAGCAACAAAACCTTCAGCGTTGTTTCAAATGTTACCCAAGGGACATTGACATTTAGGGGAATTTAGTACTAATATGTATGTAAATAAGTAACTGTGTGAATAAGTGTATCAGCTAATTACACATCGTGGTATTGCTCTGACTTAGCATGAAGCCGAAAACTTCCCTGCAATGATACTGCCTGGGGTGATTTTTTAATTCATAGGGATTTCTAACACCTCAAATCCTCTGTAGAGTTTTGCCTTTGCTGTATAATTTGACAGTTCAGCAGGATGCTGGTACTTAGCATTCTGGGGATCAAAGGGAATAATTTTCAAAAAAATCAATATTCGGTTGAGTAGAGATTAAAGAATTGGATCTGGACTAGAAAAAACCCAAGTCCTGATTCAACCCAACAGTTCAAGTGATCGGTTTAGCCAGTCACTGATTCTCTGACCAGTCCACCTCACAGGTTGTTATAAGGGAATGGTACAATGACTTGAACAGAATACATCTCAAGTAAATAAGAATGTCTTTCAGGGACATTGAAAAAGTCATTGTGTATGGCACTTAGACAATGGCGTGGTATCATTTATTTATTTATTTGTTTGTTTGTTTGATTGATTGATTGATTGATTGATTGTTTGTTTGTTTGTTTGTTTGTTTGTTTGTTTGTTTGTTTGTTTATTTATTATTTATTTATTATTTATTTATTTTTTTATTTTTTTATTTATTTATTTATTTATTTATTTATTTATTTATTTATTTTTTTATTTTGTCCAATACATAATACACATTGAAGAGAAAGATATGTAATAATATAAGTAAAGAAAAGAATAGAAGATAAGATATAAAAGTATAGGTGGACATATTTGAAAGGAAGAAAAGATAAATGAGATAAGGAGAGACAATTGAACAGGGGACGGAAGGCACACTGGTGCACTTATGCACGCCCCTTACTGACCTCTAAGGAACCTGGAGAGGTCAATCGTGGATAGTCTAAGGGAAAAATGTTTGGGGTTAGGGGTTGACACTACTGAGTCGGGTAATGAGTTCCACGCTTCGACAACTCGGTTGCTGAAGTCATATTTTTTACAGTCAAGTTTGGAGCGGTTAATATTAAGTTTGAATCTGTTGTGTGCTCTTGTGTTGTTGTGATTAAAGCTGAAATAGTCATTGACAGGTAGAACGTTGCAGCATATGATCTTGTGGGAAATACTTACATCGTGTTTTAGGCGACGTAGTTCTAAGCTTTCAAGACCCAGGATTGATAGTCTGCTTTCGTAGGGTATTATGTTTCGAGTGGAGGAGTGAAGGGCTCTTCTGGTGAAGTATCTTTGGACATTTTCAAGGGTGTTGATGTCCGAGATGTGGTATGGGTTCCAGACAGATGAACTGTATTCAAGGATGGGTCTGGCAAAAGTTGTGGCAGCCATTTTGAATTTTTGGACCATGAGCCATTTCCCAGAAACCTTTTCTCAGGTTTTGTCAAGAGCTGTGATTGGATCATGTGACTCTTTTCCTATAAAACCATAGGTGTTTGTGGTGAGTGGATAGTTGTAAAAAAACAACCACATGCAGGAATATTGTGCTTAGTGCTGAGAGCTGCAATGGGTAGTGTGAAGACATAAAATAAGCATATATGAGCAATCACTGTTTTTCCCCCCCTGTTTATTGTCTATGAGGTTATTTTTGTGTGAAATACCATTTATTCCCTTACATAGAGTATTACTAAAACTATATCAAAGTGTATATTACCTCAGCATTATTATCCCATCAATGAAGAATTGATTTCTGTTTTATTGTGTTGGTGTTTTTCTCCCTTTAATGTATTTTTCTGTATCCATTAGATCAGTGATGGTGAACCTTTTTTCCTTGCCAAAAGTGCATGTCTGTGTGCTATTGCACATGCGCAAGTGCCCACACTCATAATTCAATGCCTGGGGAAGGCAAAAAAAATGGATATTTTTTTCTATTTTTTTCTATTTCTATTTTTTTTCTATTTTCTCTATTTTTTGGCCTCCCCGCCCCCAATGGAGGCCCTCTGGCGGCCAGAAAGGCTCATTTCCCAACTTCTGGTGGGCCCGGTAGGCCCATTTTTCACCCTCCCCAGGCTCCAGAGGCTTCCTTGGAGCCTGGGGTGGGCAAAAACACCCTCCCCCATCCCGCCAGAGGCCCTTTAGAAGCCAAAAATGCCCTCCCAGAGCCTTCGGGTGAGCCAAAAATCAGCTGGTTGGTGTACATATGCACACTGGAGCTAAAGCAACAGCTCGCATGCCAGTAGATTTGATCCTGGGGCTTCTGCCTTGTAAGGCAGAGAATTAACCTCTAGGCCACAGGATCTGATCCCTTCAACTTTGTACCAGGGAGGGACTATACGTTTTTTCTGTCAGATCACCCTGGTATATTGAAGGAACGTCACAGTTCCTTTTTGCCTCTAGGCTCAACCCAGGGCCATTTCAAGGCAATTAATTTGTTAACTGCCTTGGAATTTAAAATTAACTGCCTTGAAATGGCCCTGGGTTGGGCCTAGAGGCAAAAAAGAACTATGATGTTTCTTTAAAATAGCAGGGTGATCTGACAGAAAAAAACATAGAGCCCCTCCATGGTACAAAGCTGAAGGGATCAGATCCTGTGGCCTAGAGGTTAATTCAGAAGCCCCAGGATCAAATCCCAGTAAGGGTATGGCTAACTGATGAGGCCAAAACAAGGCCGAAATACACATATACATATACATATACATATACATATACATATACGTATACGTATACGTATACGTATACATATATACATATATACATATATACATATATACATATATACATATATACATATACACACACACACACACACACACACACACACACACACACACACACACACACATATATATATATATATATATATATATATATATATATATATATATATATGATGGTCTTGGTATATTCGGGTTTCTTCCCGTGTAGGATTTGGAAATTTCTGGCGACATTTCGACGAGGTCCCACTCGTCATCCCACTCGAAACACCATCAGGCTGGTGTTTCTGTCCTTGTTCTAGGGCGAACACAGCGAGACCTGAGCTGCCTTCCTTCTATAAATACTGGTCTTGCTGAATTTGAAAATTATGGGAGACTAGGATAGATCTATTTCAGCCTTATTTTGGCCTCATCAGCTAGCCATACCCTCACTGGGACTTGAACCTGCAACCTTTGCCTTGTAAGGCAGAGAATTAACCTCTAGGCTACAGTATCCAATCCCTTCAGCTCTATATATGTTTTTTTCTGTTGGATGAGGCCAGAACAAGGCCGAAATAGTGCTATCCTAGTCTCCCCTAATTTTAAATATTCAGCAAAACTATGTGATACACACACACACACACACACACACACACACACACACACACACACACACATATATATATATATATATATATATATATATATATATATATATATATGTATGAAGCTGAAGGGATTGGATACTGTAACCTAGAGGATAATTCTCTGCCTTACAAGGCAAAGGTTGCAGGTTCAAGTCCAAGTGGGTATGGCCATCTGATGAGGCCAAAATAAGGCCAAAATAGATTTATCCTAGTCTCCCTTAATTTTCAAATTCAGCAAAAAAAAACATGTGACATATATATATGTATCACATGTTTTTTGCTGAAATTTTAAAATTAAGGGAGACTAGCGATGGCACCATTTCGGCCTTGTTCTGGCCTCATCACCTAGCCACACCCTTACTGGGATTTGATCCGGCAGCTTCTGCCTTGTAAGGCAGAGAACTAACAGCTGAGCCACCAGACCTGATCCCTTCAGCTCTGTACCAGGGAGGGGCTATATGTTTTTTATGTCGGATCACCCTGGTATATTGAAGGAATGTCACAGCTCCTTTTTGCCTCTAGGCCCAACCCAGGGCCATTTCAAGGCAGTTAATTTATTCATAGCTGACAACTATATTCTGTATGTATGACATGTTTTTTGCTGAAATTTTAAAATTAAGGGAGACTAGGGATGGCACAGTTTCGGCAAATTTCAGCAAAAAACATGTGATACATACAGAATATAGTTTGGGCCTGGAGGCAAAAAGGAGATGTGATGTTCCTTCAATATACCAGGGTGATCCGACATAACCCCCCCCCCCAATATATATAATATTCAATTTATTAAATGCAAGAGGGAATGGGTACAAATTATCATGCAAAACTTCCCTTTAAAGAAAAGAAAAGATGGCAATTGGGACAAGGAAATCAGGCAGAATGGATTTAAGATTGGGCAAATGAGACCCTAAGTGAAATGGACCTTGACAGATTCATAATGGGGGGGAAAAGTCTAAAAAAAGAATGTTGTATGTCTGATCTGATTTACATTCACATGGATTCAGGGTTTTTTGAACCTCAAGGAGCCACAGTGGTTCAGTTTTAATCATTCAGTAGCCTGTAAAGAAATAAGCGAAAAGAAAAAGACTTTTGGGTATTTTCAAATGATAACTGAACTATAGGCAATCCAATGAAGGAAAGTAATACACATTTAGAGATAAATGGATCAGCAGGGAAGAGATTTTTATATATATATTGCAAGTATCCAATGTAAAATAATGCAGCAGAGGATATAATATTAGAAGAGGAAATATTCCTCATTTCATATAATAAAACACCAACGAACGAAAGAAAAGCATTAGTTAGTTTGTTTGTTTGTCCAATACACAATAATACACAATGAAGGTTATAGAGGATATATATGAGCAGAATGTATCAAAGAGAGTATAGAAGAGAAAATATAGGAGTAAATATAACTAGAGAGAATAGCAGAAAAGATATAAGAGGAAGAAGAGATAGAAGAGATATAATGGATAGAAGAGATAGAAGAGATAGAAGAGAAGATATAGGAGATATAGGAGAGACTATAGGACAGGGGACGGTAGGCATCATCAACTGCTACTTAATCTTCTAGATCCAGCAAAGCTTCACAAATGGCCAAGTGGCATGGGTAAACTGTAGCCACTGTGGAATTTGGAAATGGATGGTGGCAGTCCCTCTTTCTCAACCCTAGGAAACATAGAAACATAGAAGTCTGACGGCAGAAAAAGACCTCATGGTCCATGTCGTCTGCCCTTATACTATTTTCTGTATTTTATCTTAGGATGGATACATGTTTATCCCATTCAGTTACTGTGGATTTATCTACCACATCTGCTGGAAGTTTGTTCCAAGGATCTACTACTCTTTCAGTAAAATAATATTTTCCCATGTTCCTTTTGATCTTTCCCCCAACTAACTTCAGATTGTGTCCCCTTGTTCTTGTGTTCACTTTCCTATTAAAAACACTTCCCTCCTGGACCTTATTTAACCCTTTAACATATTTAAATGTTTCGATCATGTCCCCCCCTTTTCCTTCTGTCCTCCAGACTATACAGATTGAGTTCATTAAGTCTTTCCTGATACGTTTTATACTTAAGAGCTTCCACCCTTCTTGTAGCCCGTTGCTGGAGAGACGGAGTAACGACACGGACACCAGAGCTGGATTTAAAATTGGGTCATTTTTATTAACATAAATTTGCATAATTTATTCAAATACTTTGCATAAATTAGCATAAACAACTATGACCCGGAACTGGACCTGCAGGGTCAAACAAATACTTCCGGGGCGGAAATGACGTTATGCCAGTAAACATTCCTGGGCAACTCATGGGCGTATCTCGATGCAAGGTCCAGGTGAGGGCCAGGCCCTCACCTGTGACCTTTTCTGCCATGCTGTGCATGAGGGGGGTCCCACCGGCTAACCCGAATCGGGGAATTAAAGGTGCAGGACCCAAAGACAGGTTCCCCCCAGCTGCTCAGGCAGAAACTCCCTCCATGAGCTTGCAGAGAACCTGTCAATCATCCCCAAAGATGCCCAAGGGAGAACGCGCGGTTGCTAAACCACCCAATTTTCCGCCCCTAACCTGCCTACCCAAATGACCAAAGGTAAGCCAATTAACCTAATTAATGCAAGCACCCCCTAACCGCACAGCCATCACCCCAGTGTGGAATGGGCGAAAAAACAGCTCAGCTAAGAGGCAGAACTGGAAAAAATTCCCATTCGGCCCCCTAAGGGCGACCCCTAAGCACACTGCAAAATAGTGGAGGGCGGGCGGGTGTCTGCTCAGAAGCTTGGTCCGGGCGAAAAGGAAGAGCCCCGGGCCTGCTCGCCCTTATATAGGGCAAGCAGGCCCCGCCCGGACCAATCAGGGCCTGGCCAATCAGGCCCCGATCTCCCGAGCGAAGTCTCGCATCGCGAGACTTCGCCCGGGATCCAAAATGGCGGCCGCCATGAGGGACCGTGTCTCCCGGTCCCTCCAGCAAAGCCTGCCTGCCGGGTAAGTCCGGCGCTGCCCTTGCTGGAGAGACGGAGTAACGACACGGACACCAGAGCTGGATTTAAAATTGGGTCATTTTTATTAACATAAATTTGCATAATTTATTCAAATACTTTGCATAAATTAGCATAAACAACTATGACCCGGAACTGGACCTGCAGGGTCAAACAAATACTTCCGGGGCGGAAATGACGTTATGCCAGTAAACATTCCTGGGCAACTCATGGGCGTATCTCGATGCAAGGTCCAGGTGAGGGCCAGGCCGTCACCTGTGACCTTTTCTGCCATGCTGTGCATGAGGGGGGTCCCACCGGCTAACCCGAATCGGGGAATTAAAGGTGCAGGACCCAAAGACAGGTTCCCCCCAGCTGCTCAGGCAGAAACTCCCTCCATGAGCTTGCAGAGAACCTGTCAATCATCCCCAAAGATGCCCAAGGGAGAACGCGCGGTTGCTAAACCACCCAATTTTCCGCCCCTAACCTGCCACAGGAGCGGGGGTCAGATCTCTATCTTGGCCCCCCGACTCCCCCCTCTATCTGCGCCAGCTCACGCAGAGACCGCTGCAGGTCCTGTAAGAAGATGGCGTTCCCCTGGTCAGACAGGTGAACGCCATCATCACGGTAGAGCCATGGCTGGTCTATTGATATAAGGGGATGAGGTATTACTACTCCACCCAATTCTCTAACTGTTTTACCCATAGCCCTATTCACCCGTCGCCTAGCCCGGTGAATGGCCCTAAGGGAAGAGGCATCCCTCCACACAATCCTAGGTAATATTTCTGACCACACCACTTGCGTGGTGGGCCATACCTCACGAAGCCTTCGCAGGTCTTCGCGTGCCTGGATGAGCAGCGCCAGGCCTCCCAGTATGCACAGGTCATTGCCACCTAAGTGCAATACCAGCCACCTGGGTGCGGCCACAGGACGCTGCCCACCCAGACCCCTTTGGGCGCGACTCCAGGAGCCGCCCCCCATATTGCCGGGCGCAGCCACAGAATGCTGACCGCCCAGCAACGCCGGTAGGAGACCCTCCCACCGCATACCTCTCCGGCCCATCCAGGCAACGTTGACCCACCGCCCCAGGGACAGGTGGGTCCCGATGGCGCTCCTGGCTGCCGCGCGGCCGGCCCAGAAAATCATGCTGTGGCCACACAGCAGCGCCGTCGGTTTCGTGTTAGCCTGGGGACCTGCAAGAGGACACAGACACAGAGAGGTTACCTAGCCTAAGCCCTGCCTGGGATCCTCAGCGGGCCTAACATAACCCAAATATGCCGCTGACCGCCAGCGGCCGATCTCCCGAATCCGATGGGCCGGGAAACCAGAAAGTGCCGCGCTAGTGGCGGCGCCGATACGGAACGAATGCGTTCCATAGCCGGCGGGATCCATGCCCACCTGGGCCATCGCCCTAGATACTAAAGCCCAGAATTGGAAACGGGTCAGAGGGGTACCATCACAATGCCTAAACAGGTACCCCTGACCTGACCCCCTCATACCACAATAAAGCTGTAGGGCGGCCACCGGACACACCGACTGGTCGGAGGCCGCACTAAGATTTAAGGCAACCCCTCTGCGCAGCTGATCCGTTTTAGACCTCCTCACTACAAGGGACACCCCCCCTTGTCTAAAGGCCAGATCAGCGAACTGGAAGGCCCGGAGCAAAGTGTCAGCCTGAGACGAAGCCATGGCCTCGCTGACCCGAAGGGCCCCAAAAAACATGACACAAGCCGCTGCTCTAAAAAGACGGGCCTCGTACAATGTGGAACACAAACTGCCAAAAACCACGTTGATTAAAGACAGCTGCTCCACCGTCAGAGCCTGACGAGTGTCACCTGGGGCCCCCGCTTGCTCCCTAAGCCAGCCCTCCAGCATCTTCCGGATGCGAAAGTCACCCGAAAGATCAGCAAACCCCCCCGCCTTGGACAGAAAGGCGAGGCCGGCTAACCGGGACCGGATCGTCCTAACTGACAGGCCACGCTGCCTGAGTTGGACGCAAAACTCGGCCAAATGCTCTACAGGGACAGGCCAACTAAGCTGGTAACCCCTGCCCTGCCTAAACTCCCCAAACTCCTTACCTGCACGCTGGTATGCCCTGAGGGTGCCGGGCGCTACAGACAAGGAGATTGCCCGGGATGCCTCGCCTCTCCACCACTCTGGATCCCTCCCAGACTCCAGAGGTGGCTGGGGAACACTTCTGGCAATTCTCGGGCCCACGGGGCCAGGGTCCGAAACCTGGACAACTGACCACGGGACAAGGCATCAGCAACCCCGTTATCTAACCCGGGGACATGCTTAGCCAAAAACAATGCGTTTAGAGACAAGGACCGGTGCACAAAATGGCGGACAAGCCGCATGACCCTGTCGCTCTTCGAGGACAGGGCATTCACCACATGGACAACCGCTAGGTTGTCACACCAGAAGTGCACGGTCTTGTCCCTAAACTGCTCCCCCCAAAGCTCTAAGGCCACTATTAAGGGGAAGAGCTCCAAGAACGTTAGGTCCTTAACCAACGAAGAGGCACTCCATTCCGGAGGCCATGCCGACCAGCACCACTGGTCACCTAACACTACCCCGAAACCACAAGTCCCCGCGGCGTCAGAGCAGAGCTGCAACTCAGCTTCCAACAGAAGCTCGTGCCTCCAGAAAGACAACCCGTTAAATCTATCCACAAAATCCCGCCACACGCCGAGGTCAGCCCTGACCCCAGCGCAAAGGCGGGTACGATGATGGGGCAAACGGAGCCCCTTCATCGCATCATACAACCTCCTGGAAAAAGCCCTTCCAGGAACAACTACCCGACAGGCAAAATTAAGAATGCCTGCCAATTCCTGGAGCTGCCGTAGGGTCACCTTCCGGCAGCCCAGGACCTCATCAAGCTTCCGCTTAATCTTAACCAACTTCTCTAGGGGCAATCTAGAAGATTGCTCCTCCGAGTCCAATTCAATACCCAGGAAGGTAATCCTGGTAGCGGGGCCTTCGGTCTTCTCAGAGGCTAAAGGCACCCCTAATTGAGCACAAAGGGCTTCGAAGTCCCGCATCAAAGCAAAACATTGCTCCGAATGCGCAGGCCCCGCCAACAGGAAATCATCAAGGTAGTGAACGACCATACCCAGACCACTTTGCCTCCTGAGCGCCCACTCCAAGAAGGTGCTAAAACTCTCAAAAAGAGAGCACGAGACAGAGCACCCCATGGGCAAAGCTCTGTCCACGTAATAGCCCCCCTCGAAATGGAAGCCCAACAGCTCAAAGTCGTCTGGGTGTATGGGGAGGAGCCGGAATGCCGACTTAATGTCGCATTTACCCATAAGGGCTCCCACCCCACACTTCCTAACCATGGTCACGGCTGCATCAAAGGACGCATACCGGACCGAACACAACTCGTCAGGAATGAAATCATTCACTGACTCCCCTTTTGGAAAAGACAAATGGTGAATCAACCTAAATTCACCACTCGCCTTTTTGGGGACCACACCTAAGGGAGACACCCGAAGATTCGGGAAGGGCGGCTCCGAGAAGGGCCCAAGGACCCTGCCCTCGGCAACCTCCTTCCCAATCTTCTCCCTAACAATGTCTTCATGACCAACAACCGACCTAAGGTTGTCAGACATGAAGGCCTTCCTAACACCCTGATAAGGGATCCTAAATCCCTCTGAAAAACCTAGCAAGAGAGCGGCCGCTCTCGAGCGAGGGTGGTAGTCGCCCAACCAACCCTCAAGCACCACTAAATTAATTGGGCTGGGCCCCTTTTCCCCCAGCAGGTGGGGGAGGCTTTGGGGGACCCGAGCCTTTCTTTTCAATCCCCTTCTTGGGGCGGGGGCACACGGCTGCGGAATGGTTTCCCCCACAACTTCCGCAGGCGTGACGAAACCGGCAAATGGGGCGAAAACACGCCCCCTTCGCCGCAAATTCGTGACACACGAGAGTGGCCCCTTTACCGACTACCCCCGCCACGGCCTTGGCCAGCGCGGGCGTAGCCGGCTCTTCCTCCATAAAGTGACCGCTATCGGTCCTATCACAGCCCTCCTTCCCCGACATATGTGTGGCCTGGAACCACAGGTCCGGAACCACCATATCCCAAGGCAAGTAGGGGTCATGGGCAATACGCATACGGAAACCCTTGTCGTAATGCCTCCATATGGTCCCCCCATACTCGAAATGGGCCCTCGCTATAAGGTCGATGTACTTCAGCAAGGCAGCGGCCCTCCCCGGCTGCCTCTGAATGACCACCGACGCAAAGGTCAGAAAGGCATACAGCCACGAGCTAAAGCATTTCGTGACCTTTGTCTTTTTCACCTTCTCCCCAGGGACCACCTCCTTGTCCTGTTTAGGGACCTCCCTGTTCAAGATGGAGAACAAATCAACGTACTCCCCCCGCCAGATTGCCTCCTTAACTGACGGGTGCAGATGGTACCCTAAAGGCGTAGCGGGCAACCCGCAAGGGATGGCCCCAGGCTTGATGCTGGCGAACGGGTCCCACACCGTGGTGGCCCCCGAGCCCAGCACCCCAAGCCCAGGTGGATACATGAATGGGACCGGTGGCATAATGGCCGGTGGGGGAGGAATCCAACCCCCCACCCCCGCCCCAGGTGGGACAGGTACCCCCAGCGCCCCCACTGGCGGAGCTGGCGGAGACCAGACCTGACTACAGGTGCCTGCTGCCGCCCCCGTAAAGCTGTTGCCACCCCCCAAAGCTGGCGGGATGAACCCGGGACCCTGTATGGGCAGGAGCGGAGATGTGCCTGCATGTGGTGCAACCTCACCTGCCCCGTAAGGGGTAGAAGACATCCACGGTGGGCCCATCCTGGTTGGGCCCTGGAACGATGACCATTGCCCAGGCTGGGTCATCTGTCCAGCGTGGCCCGTCTGACCGATGCTGCCCGCCTGTCCGGTGCCCGCCATCTGTACTTCGTGGGCCACTTGCCCTGCTGGGGCCGACTCCTCTTCGGGGTCTGCGCCCCATGCTGCGGTGGCAGCCGAGGAAAGCCCCTCCGGGCCTGCCCCCGACCGCCACCTCTCCAACTCATCGAGCCGCTCCAGTACCCTGGCCCAGGAGAGAGAAGGGGACACCACGGGTTGAGGGACTGTGGGTGTAAACCCAACCACCCCCCCCACCGGGATCCCCCCCGGGGGCCCCTCTGCCGCCGCCCGAGCCCGGGCAGACGGCCTGGCAGCCCTCCTAGGCCGCACCACTGGTTGGGCCGGGAGGGCCTTAGCTGGCCGCTTCTTAGGGGCCATTACAGGAAGAATAAATCTACTTTTCACAGAAGGGATAGAGCAGAAACAAAGCCACCAACGAACCCTGCCCCGCGTTGGCAAAGGCCTGCCTGAAGCCGCAGGCCTCCGCAGAAAAACCCCCTCAGGAGGCTAATCCCTCCTCCCCTCGGGCAACAAGGCCCGACACCAGGCCTTTATCCCAGGCCACAAGCCACCCCGGGAACACCGCAAGCCCACGGGGCCTCCCAAAGGCAGCACCCCCCACCACCCCCAAAAGGGCAATGAGGCTCCAAACCAGAGCGGAGTCCAGCCGATACTGGCTCCGCTAGACACAGATAAGGCTCTTCGCTAGACCACAGGCCACAAAATGGCGCCTTGCACGAGGTCGCCACCTAAAATGGCCGCCGGAGCAGACGAACGAACGTCTGCTCAGAAGCTTGGTCCGGGCGAAAAGGAAGAGCCCCGGGCCTGCTCGCCCTTATATAGGGCAAGCAGGCCCCGCCCGGACCAATCAGGGCCTGGCCAATCAGGCCCCGATCTCCCGAGCGAAGTCTCGCATCGCGAGACTTCGCCCGGGATCCAAAATGGCGGCCGCCATGAGGGACCGTGTCTCCCGGTCCCTCCAGCAAAGCCTGCCTGCCGGGTAAGTCCGGCGCTGCCCTTTTTGGACCCGTTCAATTTTATCAATATATTTTTGTAGGTGAGGTCTCCAGAACTGAACACGGTATTCCAAATGTGGTTTCACCAACACTCTATATAGCGGGATCATAATCTCCCTCTTCCTGCTTGTTATACTTCTAGCTATGCAGCCAAGCATCCTACTTGCTTTCCCTACCACCTGACTGCACTGTTCACCCATTTTGAGACTGTCAGAAATCACTACCCCTAAATCCTTTTCTTCTGAAGTTTTTGCTAACACAAAACTGCCAATACAAGAAGAGGCAATGACAAACAATTTCACACACACACACACACCAACCCTGGTTGCCATGAAAACTGCATGGACAACAGAGACACAAAAGTGGAAGGGAGAACTTAAGGTAAAAACCCTTAGTAATTCAACCTCCAGTGAAATTGTAAAACTCTCGAAGAAATTCTGCAATTCTTGGCATCAGAAGAAACCAAGGGATGTTACCTAGAAATTTCTTGCGATTCAATAGAATTCTTTTATGAATGAAAGTGAATATGCACATGGAATTTGTGGCAGGGTCCAATCTGGGTCAGTCACCGGGACCAAAGATTTAGTCTTCTGAGCTTTGGGAATCATGCAGGAGGCTATCTTCAGGGAACTTCTCTCTACCTAGAGCAGGGGTCCCCAAACTTGGCAACTTTAAGACTTGTGGACTTCAACTCCAGCATAGCTGACTGGAGAATTCTTGGAGTTGAAGTCCAAAAGTCTCAAAGTTGCCAAGTTTGAAGACCTCTGACCTAGAGGAAATACTCTTCTAGATAGAGGTTCCCTGAGGATGGGAATTTCCTGAACCTTAGAACAATTAATTAGTGGAACAACTTGCCTCCAGAAGTTGTGAATGTTCCAACGCTGGAGGTTTTTAAGATGTTGGATAACCATTTGTCTGAAGTGGTGTGGGGTTTCCTGCCTAAGCAGGGGGTTGGACTAGAAGACCTCCAATATCCCTTCCAATTGTTATTCTGTTCTGATGGGCACTAGCAGACGTCCGAAAGCTTGGAAGACTAAACAGCTAGTCCTAGTGACCAATCCAGATAAGGTCTTGCAGAATTCTTTTAAACCAAAATGCAAGTGTAGAATGACAGATTGGAGAAGTATCTGCTAAGCATATACCCAAACACACACAAAGTGAACACACTAAAAATGGAAAGCAATCATAACACTGAACAAAAAGTTAACTTATAGGGATCTTCTCTGACAGACTTGGCTTCCATCTGCAGAGAATTGTGCACGATTTTGAAATGACTAATTCTTAGGTGTCTCTTCATAAGCCCATTTTTATCTTCACGTGTGACATTTAAAAAGTGTGAAACTTTTCTCTATTTTTAAGAAGGGCGTTCATAAAATACCCATTGTGTTGTAGAAGAAGCATTATTCTATGCATGTTTAGCACTCTAAAACCCCAATGTTTTGATATGCTTCTTAGTTGCTCTTTTGTTTGTGCGTCAAGAACATTATTACAAAATTGTATTCCAGCCTGCATATGAATGCAAGAAATCTGGCCAGGGTGGGGAAAAAAACACCCTTAAGCATAATATTTTAATACTGTTTGCTTGCTTGCTGTTTGCATTATATCAGAGATTTCCTTCTGAAAGCTCAAGCAGCTACTCCTCATATTATCCCTTTGGTTATTGTATATTGTATGAGAAGGAGATTCTCCTCATATTGTTCCTTTGGTTATTGTATATTGTATGAGAAGGAGATTCTCCTCATATTATCCCTTTGGTTATTGTATATTGTATGAGGAAGAGATTCTCCTCATATTGTTCCTTCAGTTATGGTATAATGTATGAGGAGGAGATTCTCCTCATATTATTTCTTTCGTTATTGTATATTGTATGAGGAGATTCTCCTCATATTATCCCTTTGGTTATTGTATATTGTATAAGGAGGAGATTCTCCTCATATTATCCGTTTGGTTATTGTATATTGTATGAGGAAGAGATTCTCCTCATATTGTTCCTTCAGTTATGGTATAATGTATGAGGAGGAGATTCTCCTCATAGTATTCCTTTCGTTATTGTATATTGTATGAGGAGATTCTCCTCATATTATCACTTTGGTTATTGTATATTGATCTGACACAGAGTAAAGGGTCCAAAATCACACAGTGATTGTCATAGACATGTGGGGAAGTTAACCTGCTTCTTCCAAACCCTCATCTATCACCTTAACTGAGATGCAAAACTCCTATCTTGAAGTCAGGTATAAGCAGAACATGGGATAAAGCAGGGGTGTCATACTCAAAGCCTGGAGCCTGGATCTGGTCCCACAAGGTGCTTAAATCTGGCCCATGGTCCACCCTGGAAATTGGTGGTCCCAGTCTATCCAGGTCGAAGCAGTACATAATTGTATTGTTGTTGTTGTTTTGCCATCTAGACAACAATTGTATGTCTCAAAGCCTGGAGTCTG
This sequence comes from Erythrolamprus reginae, assembly GCF_031021105.1. NCBI lineage: Eukaryota > Metazoa > Chordata > Lepidosauria > Squamata > Dipsadidae > Erythrolamprus > Erythrolamprus reginae. The sequence continues at coordinate 15,111,713 of NC_091952.1, forward strand.
GATCTGGTCCCGCAAGGTGCTTAAATCTGGCCCATGGCCCACCCTGGAAATTGGTGATCCCAGTCTATCCAGGTCGAAGCAGTACATAATTGTATTGTTGTTGTTGTTTTGCCATCTAGACAACAATTGTATGTCTCAAAGCCTGGAGTCTGGATATGGTCCCGCAAGGTGCTTAAATCTGGCCCATGGCCCACATGGAAATTGGTGATCCCAGTCTATCCAGACTGAAGCAGTACATAATTGTGTTGTTGTTGTTTGGCCATCTAGACAACAATTGTATGTCTCAAAGCCTGGAGCCTGGATCTGGTCCCGCAAGGTGCTTTAATCTGGCCCATGGCCCACCCTGGAAATTGGTGATCCCAGTCTATCCAGACTGAAGCAGTACATAATTGTGTTGTTGTTGTTTGGCCATCAAGACAACAATTGTATGTCTCAAAGCCTGGAGCCTGGATCTGGTCCCGCAAGGTGCTTAGATCTGGCCCATGGCCCACCCTGGAAATTGGTGATCCCAGTCTATCCAGGCCAAAGCAGTACATAATTGTGTTGTTGTTGTTTTGCCATCTAGACAACAATTGTATGTCTACCACCGATTGATGGAGCCTTTCCCACTCTAAAGTTCTAATGGAGTTGACTGGCAGGAGTGTTTCTGCCTTTCTGATAGAAATATCATTTAAAAAAAATAGAAGAAGAAGAATGAAGATCGCCCTGTCTGTTGGATTAAATTCGCATGGCTTCATTGATTTTGCTTAATCCTTGTTTGTTGGCTTGTTTTGACATGACTGCAGCTGCAGCCATTTACTTCATTAGAGCGTGTTTGCGAGTAAACATCTTCCCCCCGTAAAAAGACTAAATGTTGAAGGAAGGAGAAGACATCTGATTAGCATTTTGTTATTCCTTTCACTTATTTTATGTCCCCAGGAAGATCTGTGCTACAGGTTCTGGAGTAATGCTGTTCCGGGTTTATTCCCTCTTACAATTACTGAAATGATAGAATTTTTTGATTGCAAGGACAAAGTTACGCATAGGGCTAATCAAAAGCCTCAATGTTAATTGAATCAAAGTGCATTTAGTTAACGCACCAAAATTAAGGGAGGCATATTAAAAAGGAATGGAAGCTTTGCGCATTATCACAAAATGTGAGGACCATCCAAAAATGTATGTCGATTTAGTGTCTGAAGTCTGAAATTCACATTGTTTTTTAGGTGACTCACCTTTCACAAACAGATTTACTTCTAATAGAAGAGAATATATGCAAATCACGAGTCAACTGTAGGTTACTGAGATTTGGTTTGCTTAAGGTGTTTTGTGGGGCTGTAGATTATTTGTGTGCTATGGTAATTTAAGAGAGTCTACAAACGAGAAAAATTTGCATTTAGGCAAACTTGCACCAAGAAACAGCTATCCTTTCTGCATTAGTACCTATGACAGTATCGGAGGTAGTATGTCTCGCTGTGTGAATGGGAATGAATGATTTAAAATGTTATTAGAGTTTTTAAAGTTTTTTAGCTGTATTGGATTTTTTAGATATGTATATTGAACATTGTTTTGTTATGTTGTAAGCCGCCCCGAGTCATTGAAGAGGGGTGGCATACAAATCCAATCACTCACTCCCTTACCAAATCAATCAATCAATCAATCAATCAATCAATCAATCAACAAACAAACAAACAAACAAGCAAACAAGCAAACAAGCAAAGAAACAAACAAACAAACAAACAAACAAATGTAAAAAGTAATGACAAAAGAAGACAATAGGACAGTAGGACAGTAGGCATAATGGTGCGCTTATTCACACCCCTTACAGACCTCTTAGAAAAGGGGGAAAATTCAAACTGTAGACAATCTAAGGTTAAAGTTTTTGGGGTTTGGGAAATAAACCACAGAGTCAGGTAGTGCATTCCAGGCATTGATCCCTCTATTGCTGAAGTTGTATGTTCTGCAGTTGAGTTTAGAGCGGTTTACATTTGCTTTGAATGTATTACGTGCTCATGTATTGCTGTGGTTGAAGTCATTAACAGGAAGGACATTTTGGTATATGATTTTATGACCTACATTTAAATCAGTTCGGAGGTGACATAGTTGTAAATTGTCTAATTCCAGTATTTCAAGTCTGGTTGAATAAGGTATTTTGTTGCGAGTGGAGGAGAGAAGGACTCTTCTTGTGAAATATTTCTGGACTCTCTCAGTTGTATTAATGTCTGGGCAAGCTAATAGAAGCGACTTGTGGTGGCCCACCAATATGCCATCCTATTTAGCCATATTTTCAAGCTGCGCATATTCATGCACTCACATTTTCAGTGCTGGGTGAACCGGTAGGTAAATTATGTGAATCCCACCTCTGGACAGCTTGCCCTGTCTGCCTTCAATAAGCTGCACAGCTGGATGGAAGCTGCACAGCTCAATGAAGTAGCTGAAAAATTATATGGCTAATGATTAGTGTTGGGCGAACCGAACTTGCAAAGTTCGAGTTCGTGCCGAACTTTGTAAAGTTCGGCATGCCGAACCCAAACCCGAACTTTTTTAAAACACTGGAGCAGATTACGTTCAAACAATCTACTACAATGACCTGCAAACCTATTTGGTGAATATACATAGTAAAACAATGTGTGGTAGGCTGCTTAACACCAGGTTAAGCAATTTGTTTATATGCTGCTTTTATTCAAGAGTTCAAGGCTAGATAATGTGTGTTCTTTTCTATTTTATTTTCACCACAATAATCTTATTATCATGCAAAGTCAACTATGAACTTCAGTAGCTGGAATGTTTGATGTCTTAGAGAGGGGTGGCATACAAATCTAATAAATGATGATGATGATGATGATGATGATGATGATGATGATGATATTATTATTATTATTATTATTATTATTATTATTATTATTATTCCCCCCCCCCGAATATGACAGACAATATTTTATGTTTATAATAAAGTTGCAGTTATGTTCAAATCTATTGGCTCTTTGCTAAACTGATAAGAGGGACATTGACCCACGGGAAGGGAAAACTCCTACGACAAAAATCAAAGTAAAACTGTTAAACACCACTGTTGGAACATGAATATTAATATCAATGTACCAACAAAGTGGCTTTCAAATAACAGTTTTTTATTAACCTTATTAACCTTCCAGAATCACACTATAATGGTTGAACAATATAGTACAACATACTGATCAAGAAAAAGTTTTGACTTTTTTTGGTAAGCTGATTTTTCTTTAGCGAGACAAAAATAAGAGCTTAATGCAAAGTTCTTAAATAGAAAGTGGTATCTGAAGCAGAACAACTAGGTTCTTTAATACTGGTAGGTTATTATTATTATTATTATTATTATTATTGTTGTTGTTGTTGTTGTTGTTGTTATTATTATTATTATTATTATTATTATTATTATTATTATTACTTTTTTTCCCCCAAATCATAACCACTCCACCATTCTGATTCTTATCAAGTTTAATACCCACTGATCTCAGAATCGCCATTTGAATCCATCTGCCAAAATGATATACCAACTGTTTTAAACATGCTGTGTGAACCCAGCCATGGAGGGGTTCACACAGTGGAAAAGTAAAGCTGACTATCACAAACTTTCTTCCATGGTTTGGCATCTCACAACAATGTCCCTCCTTCCTCTGATGTACTGATAACATCTGAACTTCACCCGGTGCTCTCTGTTTGGCCAATGGGAAAGAGCCTGGTGAAGCATTGAGGCCTTCACATCCAATGGCTTGTGGGATATCAATTCCTTCCTAGAAAAATGATATGTGTAAGGTATCTGTATTTCCATATGGGGGGCCCCAACTCAGTTTTTCTGTTTGTATGGGGCCAAAACCTTTAGGAAGAAGCGACCAGTTAGGTCCCACAGAGTGGGTCTTCTCCGGGTCCCGTCAACTAAACAATGCCGCTTGGCGGGACCCAGGGGAAGAGCCTTCTCTGTGGCGGCCCCAGCCCTCAGGAACAAACTCCCCCCAGAGATTAGAATTGACCCCACCCTCCTTGCCTTTTGTAAGCTACTTAAAACCCACCTCTGCCGCCAGGCATGGGGGAATTGAGATACTCTTTCCCCCTAGGCCTTTACAATTTTATGCATGGTATGTCTGTATGTATGTTTGGTTTTTATATTAATGGGTTTTTAATCGTTTTCAGTATTGGATTATTGTTGTACGCTGTTTTATGATTGCTGTTAGCCGCCCCAAGTCTCCGGAGAGGGGCAGCATACAAATCCAATAAATAAATAAAATAAATAAATAAGAAGTTGTCTTTGTGATTTAAAGCGTCAGAGATTTCACATCTCACCTTGTTTTGCCTCAGGAATAGGAAAACTAAAAATTAATTATCTTTTAAATTTCCTGAATCTCCTGGAATGATGATTGATGATAATGATGATGACAATGATGACAATGAAGTTGATGTGCCAGGGATGTGCATAAGCGCACCATTGTGCCTACCGTCCCTGTCCTACTATCCTATTGCAAAGTGACCAGATCATGAGTTAGGTAAGGTGGGACACCATCGGCAGCAGTGAAAGGGGGGAGAGAGTGATGGATGACTGACAAAACTCAAAATGCACAAAAAAGCTTGCCTGTTCTTCCCTATGAAGACATAGCTGGTGGAAGGTGACGGTGTCTGCAGGGCCCCTGTCTTGTAGGCATCACTGGAGGGCTTGTAGGGCTGGAGGGAGACTGCAGCGAGAGTTGTGGGTCCCGCAGCATTAGGACATGTTTGGCCCATCAGTTTGGGATGCCGAGGCGGCTTGGGTCGGCTTGCCGGCTTGCAGCAAGCCCAGCAGCAGGAGGGCCGGACAGGGGAGGGGCATCACGGCGGTGGCGGTGGGGCGTTGCGGAGCTGGAATGAGCGGGCCCAAAAAAAGCGGAACTTTTTAAAAACAATGAGGGACATGGGAAAAATTCCTAAAAAGCGGGACTGTCCCGCTAAAAGCGGGACACCTGGTCACCTTATCCTATTGTCTTCTTGTATCATTACTTACTACTTATGTTATGATTACTACTTATTTATTTTATTTATTTATTTGTTTTGTCCAATACACAATCATACACAATGAGGGTTATAGAGGAAATAATCAGGTAAAATGTATTAAAGGAGGAATAGAGGAGAAAATAAAGGAGTGAAATATAAGAGAATAGCAGAAAAAGATATAGGTATAGAAGAGAAGATTTATGAGATATAGGAGAGACAATAGGACAGGGGACAGTAGGCACTCTGGTGCACTTATGTATGCCCCTTACTGACCTTTTAGGAACTTGGTGAGGTCAACCGTGGATAATCTAAGGGTAAAGTGTTGGGGGTTAGGGGATGATGCTACAGAGTCCAATAGTGAATTCCATGCTTCGACAACTCGATTACTAAAGTCCTATTTTTTACAGTCAAGTTTGGAGCGGTTAATATTAAGCTTGTATCTGTTGTGGGCTCTTGTGTTGTAGTGGTTGAAGCTTATGTTATGCTTATGTTATGTGATTCTATTGGCCAGACATCTTGATTTTCTTTTACCACTAAGTCTTCCAAAGATAATTGCTTTCTCCAATGAATTTCCCCCAAATGGTCTGGCACCAAAGTAAGTGAGACACAGTTTTATGAATTTAGCCTTCCAGTAACATGTCTGGTGTTATGTGCTCCAGGAATTGTTAGTCACCTTTGCTGTCCGAGGAATACCAAGATCCTTCTCCAGCCCCATAGCTCAGAAAAGTTGATTTTCTTCTGGCTTTTTAAAGGTCTAGCTTTCACAATCCTGTGTAGCTACAGGGAACACAATAGAAAATCTCCTAGAAATTATCCCTAAATCATTTCTACAACCATTTTGACCAAGAATTCCTGAAAATTACTACCTCTGAAGTAACACACCCTTCTTTAGGTCACATTCACTGACATGAAAAATGGCATAACAGGCCATTTTGCATCCTGCTGTGAATGAGGATCATTTTGATTTATACTTCCCTATCTTAATTATATGAATAAAATATAAATATCCTATCAGCCTTATGTCTGTTTGCCTATCAATCTATTAGATGCTCATGCAGGATTTTATGAGAGTCAAACAACACATGATCTGAGAGATTTGTGATTCAATTTCAAGTCTTATTAAGGTTGTGTGTTGAAAGAAGGATTGGGTTTGATCTTGACCATGGCCTCTAGAAGGAGTCAATTCCTTCCTCCGTACCATTTCTCTGATTTAACTCCCTATAATGTTCTAAGATAGGAGGAGGGAAGTGATATACAGTATAACTAGCTTTCATTACCCCCTTGGTGTCTAACGCTTGTTTGGGAAATTGTTGATATCAGTTAAAAGAAATGATGAGAAGCCTTGTCCCCTCAACTCATCAGCATAATGCTAATTGACCGCAGAGGCAGATGGTTGCTTAAACTTGAGGAAAAGATTTTAGAATGCTTCAATCATGGATCTCTCATATTGAATCCAGATTGGATTTTGTAGCTTAGTTGATTTGTTTTGACTATTCTTATCAATCTCCCCTACCCCCCATACCTCCGAACACAGAAACATGCTGAATAAGGGCCATGGAACTGATGGCAATTCAGCTATCTAGCTAATTACTTCAAGTAGATCTATGGCAAAGATAAATATTCTAGTAAATATTTTTTAAATTTTAAGATGAGAGATGGAAGCGATAATGTGGAAATGCAAGGTTATCTTACTAACCCAGGGCATGAAAAATTATTGCTGAGCACATTAAAAGCAAAGTCTTCTTAGGCTGAGTTGGACTTGAGATGATTTTAGGGACATGTGCTGTTTTGGCACAAAACTGGTTTGTCACCTTTTTATTTTCAACATCCCAATCTATGACTCTAAAGGTTTCCCTTCCAAATATTAAATAAGTCCAACCCTGTTTTGCTTTTTGAGATTGGCCAAGGTTGGCAAAGCCCAGCCATCTGCTTTACTTATTGCTGGGTGTGAATAAATTATAATAATAAGCTGTTTTACTACTGAAGCCAAGAGACATCCTATTCATGCAACTTTCTGTAGGAGATTAATAATAATAATAATAATAATAATAATAATAATAATAATAATAATAATAATAATAATAATAATGGCATAACTCTGGCATAAGCCAGTGAAAGTGATCCCAGTGGTACTTGGCACGCCGGGCACAGTGCCAAAGGATCTCAGCGGACATTTGAAAACCATCAGAATTGACAAAATCTCCATCTGTCAATTGCAAAAGGCCACTTTACTGGGATCGGCAAACATAATTCGCCGCTACATCACGCAGTCTTAGGTGCTTGGGAAGCACCCGACTGGTGATGAAATAAGAAATCCAGCATAGTGATCTTGTTTGCTGTGTTGTACTGACAACAACAACAATAAAATTAATAATAATAATAATAATAATAATAATAATAATAATAATAATAATAATAACAACAACACAACAACAACAACAACAACAAGAACAACAACAGAGTTGGAAGGGACCTTGGAGGTCTTCTAGTCCAACCCCCTACACTACTTCAGACAGATGTTTATCCAACATCTGCTTAAAACTTCCAGTGTTGAGGCATTCACAACTTCTGGAGGCAAGCTGTTCCAATGATCAACCATTCTGACTGCCAGGAAATGTCTCCTTAGTTCTAAGTTAATTCTCTCCTTGTTTAGTTTCCACCCATTGCTTCTTGTTCTACCCTCAGGTGCTTTGGAGAATAGGTTGACTCCTTCTTCTTTGAGATACTGGAACATGCTATCATGTCTCCCATGGTCAGATGACTGGGCTGAAATTGAGGAAGGAGTCAAACTTCATGCTCACAAGAGATCAAAGACCAGACCACCTTGAATTCCTTCTACTCTTAACTCCTGCTAATTTACCTTGACTGTTAGTAGTTTAGATTCTTGTAGAAAACTTAAACTTACAATCAATCTTTATACTCACTTGAACTGATGGGAACTCCTGATTTTCCTGGTGCTTGACACTTTCTTTTCTAAGGCATGATTCGAGATGTGAAGATAAAAATATCACTGCAGAAGCCATTTACAAAAAAAAGGTCAGTTTGGGATCTGCTGACTAAATCAACGAACCTGAAAAACAAGGAGATGTATACTTATGTTTTGAAAAGATTAAAAGACACCTAAGCAATTACATGAGAAAATATACATATTAAGATAAAATATTCACATAAACACATTCAGGAATTAAACAGTGCAGCAAGAGAAATTTTTTGGTTTTTTCCCCAGTAAAACACTTTGTTCCCAGTGTTTCCCACTGGTGATGCAGTGGTTAGAATGGAGTACTGCAGGCTATTTCTACTGACTGCCGGCTGCCAGCAGTTTGACAATTCGATACTCACTGATTCAAGGTTGTTTCAGCCTTTCATTCTTCCAAAGCCGATAAAAGGATGACCCAGATTGTTGGGGACAATATGCTGACTCTATATTAGAGTGGGCTGTAAAGCACTGTGAAGCGGCACTGTAAATGCTGTTTCTATTGATATAAATAATGGTGAACAAACTCTGTACAATTTCCACATAGTTCTGCACAGTTTATCAACCAATGAGGCCAGAAATATTAAAAATGCAATGGTTATTAAATGAATATGGTTAATTAATATATTTAGAGACCTTAAAATTTCTAGGTTCTATCATATCTTAAGACCTAAAATGGTCACCTAACATCAAAAACATCATCAAAAAAGCACAACAAAGAATGTTCTTTCTGCGCCAGCTCAGGAAGCTCAAACTGCCCAAGGAGCTGCTGATACAGTTCTACAGAGGAATCATTGAGTCTGTCATCTGCACCTCTATAACTGTCTGGTTTGGTGCTGCAACCCAACAAGACCGACACAGACTTCAGAGGACAATCAGAACTGCAGAAAAAGCAATTGCTGCCAACCTGCCTTCCATTGAGGACCTGTATACTGCATGAGTCAAAAAGAGGGCGGGGAAAATATTTACTGACCCCTCACATCCTGGACACCAACTGTTTCAACTCCTACCCTCAAAACGTTGCTACAGAGCACTGCACACCAAGACAACTAGACACAAGAACAGGTTTTTTTTCACTCTACTAAACAAATAATTCCCTCAACACTGTCAGACTTTCTACTAAATCTGCACTTCTATTGTACTAGTATTTCTCATCATTCCTATCACCCATTTCCTCCCATGTTGACTGTAACTTGTTGCTTATATCTTAAGATTTTTATTAATATTGATTGTTTCTTCATTGCTTATTTGACCACTGTGACAATCATTAAGTGTCGTATCACATGATTCTTGACAAATCTATATTTTATTTTATGTACGCTGAGAGCATATGCACCAAGACAAATTCCTTGTGTGTCCAATCACACTTGTCCAATAAAATTCTTTTCTTTTCTATTCTATTTAAAGACAAATGTCTGTGGAGAAGACTGCTTATGCTTATTCTCAATACAGTTGTAAATTGGCCGGAGAAGAAAATTGTTAGGGCAAAGATTTGGCCTGGAATTAAGAGCATCATTGAGTATATTTAAAGTCCTTCATTGCAGTGATACTGACAAATGAAGAGCCGAGGTGGCTCGGTGGGTAGAGTGCAGTACTGCAGGCCACTAAAGCTGACTGCTGGATCTGCAGGTCAGCGGTTCAAACCTCACCACTGGCTCAAGGTTGACTCAGCCTTCCATCCTTCCGAGGTGGGTAAAATGAGGACCCGGATTGTGGGGGTAATAGGCTGGCTCTGTTTAAAAGGGCTATTGCTAAGATGTTGTAAGCCGTCCTGAGTCTAAGGAGAATAGCGGGGTAAAAAAATCAAAATTGAATGAATGAATGAATGAATGAATGAATGAATGAATGAATGAATGAATGAATGAATGAATGGTGTGGTGGCTTAGAGGCAGAGCTCTCGCCTCACAACCAGGAAGCTGTTAGTTGGGGTGGATTGCTCCTACTGCTACCACTAGCTTACGGTGTCTTGCATGTGTGCATGTATGCCCCAGTGTGTTTTTGCTTCTGTGCATATGCAGAAAACAAAATCTTGTGAGGAGACGCGCACGTGTTTGTGAGATTTGTTGGGAGAGTTTTGCACATGCAGAAGTTAACCCACCAAGTAGCCACAGTTAACCACTATACCTAATTGAAGTCTTCAATGAAAAACACTGCAGGAGGCTTTCTTGTAAAAAATATATTTTATTTATTTATTTATTTTATTACTTAGATTTGTATGCCGCCCCTCTCCGAAGACTCGGGGCGGCTCACAACACGTGGAAACAAATCATAAATAATCTGACAATTTAAAATATTAAAGATTTAAAAAAGACCCCATATACTAACAGACATACACACAAGCATACCATATATAAATTAGACATGCCCAGGGGAAGATGTTTCAGTTTCCCCATGCCTGACGGCAAAGGTGGGTTTTAAGGAGTTTACGGAAGGCAGGAAGAGTAGGGGCAGTTCTAATCTCCGGGGGGAATTGGTTCCAGAGGGCTGGTGCCACCACAGAGAAGGCTCTTCCCCTGGGGCCCGCCAACCGACATTGTTTAGTTGACGGGACCCGGAGAAGGCCCACTCTGTGGGACCTAATCGGTCGCTGGGATTTATGCGGCAGGAGGCGGTCTCAGAGATATTACTTTTCTCCTTCTCAAAATACTTCTCTAAATAAACTATCACCTTTACATTTAACCACTATTACAAGCTATCCACAATACTATTATATAACTCTTATTATATCCACCACTGCAACCACTAAGCATTAACTACAAACCACCCAGCACAAAACCACTCTATAACAAATCACTCTATAACAAACTACACCCATGCAAGGGTGTTACCCCTATTATATAGGTTACAGCCTATCAGGTAACAGCACAATTAGCAAACTCATGATTACATGCTGATTATGGCTTACCTCAGCTTTCTCATGGTTATATACCATTTTACCTGGTTTTCCAGCCCTGTTTCCTCCCAGGAGATTCCTAGAGAGGCCCCACAGAGGCTTCTCCCTGCCTTTTCCGGTTACAGTTTCGGAGCCTCGGGTTTGTAAGTGGAAAATAGTTCTTGACAAGAGGCACAAAAATCCTGAACACCCGATTCTTATCTAGAAAAGTTTCTAAGTAGAGGCGTTTGTAGGTAGAGGTACTACTGTATTAGATAATTAGGTGATTTATTAGAATTGGAATGGACCTTATAGGTCTTCTATGGTGTCCTTGCACCATTTCAGACAAATGGCAGTCAAATCTCGCTTTGAAAGTCTCAGGTGTTACATTATTCTAGCAATGGTAGGGTCAATATTGAAAACAAATTATTATTTTTTAAAAATATTTGTCTCATTGGTTTCACGAAGGATTTTTTAAATTTTCCCCAAATCAAAAAAAAAGTCTAAAGCATAATGTTAACCGTAGTGATGCAAGATTTGAGGAAATTATTTTAAACCACTAAACTGTGCCTCAGATTGACAAAGTCTTTGATTTAGAGCCTGGTCACGCGATTGGGAAGAAAAAAAACCCAGTTCCATTTTGTCTGTCAGCTATCTTTTCTCTGAAAATCTCACAATATTTTAGTTCTCCCTGGAAGCTCATAAATACATCTCTGTCCCTGTCCCAAAAGAACATGGCTCCTGTATACTTATGATTTATTATTCCATACTTAGTAGTATTACTTTTCTTGCTTTTAATCTAATTTTTCCCCCTTCTTGCTGTTGTTGCTTCTTTCCATTCATTTACATGTGGCCTAAGAGGATATAAATGAATTCTTCTCATTTAAAATGCAGTAAACAAGATAAGAAGAGAAGATCAACATTTCTCTAGCTTTCCATACACATAATGAAAGACAAGTATGCCTCACAGAATGGTACAGTTTGTTATGTGGAAAAATAAATCTATATGAGCTCATATGAGATCACTTTGGTAAGATGACTTTCCAGAATTTTATTATTCTCATAATTCATCTGTCAATCTTTCTCTCTCCCTTTCTCTCTCTCTCTGTGTCTCTCTTTTTCTCTCTGTCTCTCTCTCTGTCTCTCTCTCTCTCTCTCTCTCTCCCTGTCACATATATATATACCAGTGGTGGGTGGCTGCTGATTCAGACCAGTTTGCCCGTACTGGTGGCAGATATTTGCCCTCACTCGCCAAACCTGCAGCAATGGCCAGCTGGCTATGCCCCCAAGTTTAAGTTTAAGTTTAAGTTTAATCAGATTTGTATGCCGCCCCTCTCCGCAGACTCGGGGCGGCTCACAGCAATAACAATACAATGTAAAACAAATCTAATATTTAAGTTAATTTTAAGAACACCACAAATTAAAACCAATCATACATACTAGCATACCATGCATAAATTTTATAAGCCTAGGGGGAGGGAACATGTCAATTCCCCCATGCCTGATGACAGAGGTGGGTTTTAAGGAGCTTATGAAAGGCTAGGAGGATGGGGGCAACTCTGATATCTGGGGGGAGTTGGTTCCAAAGGGTCGGGGCCGCCACAGAGAAGGCTCTTCCCCTGGGTCCCGCCAAACGACATTGTTTAGTTGACGGAACCCGGAGAAGGCCAACTCTGTGGGACCTAACTGGTCGCTGGGATTCGTGCGGCAGAAGGCGGTCCCGGAGATATTCTGGTCCAGTGCCATGAAGGGCTTTATAGGTCATAACCAACACTTTGAATTGTGACCGGTTCTCTGGTTGCCATTCCTGTAAAGTGGCTGGCAAAACCCCCTCTGCGCATGGACAAAGTCTTCTTTTTACTACCACACTGTGGCCGTCGCTTATTTTGTGGGTGTGGCTTGCCGACCATATAACCAGATGGGAGTGGTTTGATGATCATGTGACCCGGGTTGCTTAAAGGTCATGTGGCTGGCTTAAAGGTGGCCAACTTAACGTCAAGGGTTAGGGTTAGGGTTAGGGTGCCTGGTCTCTCCTTGCCTCAAAGAGATACAATTTCCCTATTTACTATTACTGAATATCCAAAATATACTATTTAATTATATGTATATATGCCATATGTGTGCATATACATATTACACACAGGCACAAAAATATACATTATCTACTATATAAACTTCATATGTATGTACACACACACACACACACACACAGCTCTTCTAAAATTATACCCATTCAACCTCACTTACTGTGATAGGAAAAACATACCCAGAGCCCAAAAGAGAAATAAAGAAAAAAAGAAATCAAAATTTTTCTATTGGTTTTGCATACCTGACCCAATTTTTTCAACCGGTTCTGTATACTTGACCAAACCCATTGAAACCCATCACTGTTTCCATCTTTTCAGAGTCTTTTCCAATGAATCCTCTCTTCTTATTAGGTAGCCAAAGTATCTGGAGTTCAGCTTCAGAAACGGTCCTTCCAAACAATAGTCAGGGTTGATTTTGACCAATTTTATTAAGAGCTTAGTTTTCTTAAAAAAAATTTTTTATTATTATTTATCAAATGTTGAGACCATCTTGACAACTCTAAACAGCTTATAAATCAAAAGATCTCATGATAGAGTAGAAGAATTTAGAAACATAGAAACATAGAAGACTGATGGCAGAAAAAGACCTCATGGTCCATTTAGTCTGCCCTTATACTATTTTTTGTATTTTATCTTAGGATGGATATATGTTTTTCCCAGGCATGTTTAAATTCAGTTACTGTGGATTTATCTACCACGTCTGCTGGAAGTTTGTTCCAAGGATCTACTACTTTTTCAGTAAAATAATATTTTCTCATGTTGTTTTTGATCTTTCCCCCAACTAACTTCAGATTGTGTCCCCTTGTTCTTGTGTTCACTTTCCTATTAAAAACACATCCCTCTTGAACCTTATTTAATCGTTTGACATATTTAAATGTTTCGATCATGTCCCCCCTTTTCCTTCTGTCCTCCAGACTATACAGATTGAGTTCATTAAGTCTTTCCTCACATGTTTTATGCTTAAGACCTTCCACCATTCTTGTAGTCCATCTTTGGACCTGTTCAATTTTGTCAATATCTTTTTGTAGGTGAGGTCTCCAGAACTGAACACAGTACTCCAAATGTGGTCTCACCAGCGCTCTATATAGCGTGATCACAATCTCCCTCTTCCTGCTTGTTATACCTCTAGCTATGCAGCCAAGCATCCTACTTGCTTTTCCTACCGCCCGACCACACTGCTCACTCAACTTAACGCCAACTATAAAGTCCAAGTTATGAGCATGCAGAAAATGTCCTAGTTCAGTTTCAAAACATCAAAACTCAACTAGAAGAGCCGGTTTGGTGTTGTGTTCAAAGGCACCAGAAATCAGGAGAGTCAAGTTCTTCTCTTAGGATGACCTTGAGCCAGTCCTTCTCTCAGTCCCAGGAAGAAAATGAAACATTTCTGAACATCTTGCCAAGAAGTCAACCTGGACTTGAAAGCATGAAAACATATAAACACATTGTTAGAATATTCATGACTGGGAGAGCCAATGTTAACGAGGTCAGCCAATGAGAGCTAAACACATCTGAGTCTGTGCAGGGAATCAAAACTGAAGCTAGAAGGCTGGGAATGGCTCAATCCACTCTGAACTCTGAAATGAAACTAACTGTTCTCTCCTGCCTGTGAGTTTGCTTGTAACTGCTTGAAGAAAAATCTACTTTGGTATTGCAAATATATTCTTGTATATAAAGAAGTTTCTTATTTAAATCAATCCTGCTGCATCAATCTACCTGTGTGTGCTTTCTGGATTTAATTTTGCCACAAACTCTGATACAAATGAAGAAAAGAATAAACCAATCATAACTAAATTAGGTTCCACAATAACCCTATCAACTGTTCTGTCGAGGTCTCTGGTAGAATCCTCCCGAAAATTCACAGATACAAATTTCAGACACACACATGTTTGAAAATTCAAAACAATGTTCTTTATACCGAAAATCCAAATAAACTAAGCACTCTTTTTGTATAGCAAAGAGCACTCGTCTCCAAACAAACTGGTAATTTGTACAAGTCCTTTATCAGTTCTGAGATACTTAGCTTGCAGCTATGAGGCAATTCACAGTCCTTCTTCTTTCACAAAGTGAAACACACTTTGCTCTGGTTTAGTTTCAAAGCGGGGAAAAATCAGTACACAAAGGTCGAAGTTAGCAAGGCAGGCACGAAAAACAACAATCAGATAATCCTCCACAATGGCCAAACCCACAGGCTGCTATTTATAGCAGCCTCACTAATTACCACAGCCCCACCCAACCACAGGTGGCCTCATTTTCTTTGATAATAATCTCTCAGTTGTTGCTGCCTATGCATCGCTCTCCACATGCGTGGCTGTATCATTAACTCTTGTTCTGAATCCAAGGTGGAGCTAGATAATTGATCTCCTTCTGAGCTGTCTGCCACACTCTCCTCCTCCCTGTCACTCATGTCTTCTTGGTCAGAGGAGCCTTCAGCATCAGATTCCACCGGGAGCAAAACAGGCCTGCAGCATGTGGATGTCTCCCCCACATCCACAGTCATTGGGGCAGGAGCTGGGCCAGAGCTAACCACAACATCAACTAGGACTGGGAGAGTAATTGGATCATTAACTGTTTCTTAAATGTAACAAGTCTTCTTCTGCTATACCCGTAGATGTTTCTGGTTGCTTCCATTTCCTGCTATCTGCGTAGTAATGTGAACTTATCATCATGATGGTAAGTTTCTAAGTGCAGCCTTGTCCAGCAACAAGTTTGAGTACATGTGCCACAGCCTTTGGAAATGTGTTGTCTAAAAAATGGAGGATTATAATTTAATATAAATCTGTGTATTTCTATTAAATCTATATAGGTTTGTTTAAACACAATAAATAGGATTATGAATATTTAATTTGTAGTAAACGGAATGACATTCAGAAATTGTAGATCAGGGTAAAAATAGCATGATGAAATGTCAACCATAACCAAAGAAATATGTGTACTACTATTACTAAAAATTTATAAGATTGTCAGCTGTATTAAATATGAAGAATATTGTTCTACAACCTTATTTGTACTAAAATGTAAAACTCTCCGGTCCCACACTGTTCACACAATGATATGTTTGTAAAAATAAAATAAATTAAAAAAAAACGTTTTTAAAAAGAAAGGAAGAAAGAAATATTGTATGTCTTTATAATGTGTATTTTGTGTGGGTCTATTAGTGTGGCCTTGGAAAAGAAAAAGTCCACAGGCATTCTACAGGAACTGTGTAGAATTCATATTCATTTTTCATGGACATGCCAAGACGGAAAAAAAAGCAGATTTATGGGAAACTCATTAGAAAACCAGGTTATAACTCTAGTGATTCATTCCAGCTCATAATTAACAGCCTGATCTGAAAAACTACAGTGTGCACAACGAAATGAACTAAGCTTTGTGGGGATGAGAGCATTGAGTGGAGCTTAGTATTAATCATGTTCATTATTAGGAGAGGTGCTTGTGTTGTTAGTTTATTTTGAAGACTCTGGTGTCAATCTTTTCTTTCAGTTCGTCTCCATCTCAGATACTTGTTCTTTTGTTGAATTGGTGATGAAGACAGGGGGATCCATGCAACCACCATGGCTTCAACAATTAAAACTGTGTGCCTTCTTCCCTTCCAACAATGGCTCCATTTTGAAGCAAGTGCAAAAGATCTTGCGAGAAGATAAATTAAGTAAATGTAAAGTCTCTTCTGAGTTAAACTTAGCTGCAGACAACATGCCATGACTCCTTTGTTGGCGACAGTTTGAAGCACAGGAGCCAGACATTAGGGGAGATGAAGTTGTAGAATTTCATTTTACTGGTAAGAAGTATGTTGGCTAGAAGATACCGTTAGTCTCTCACAGAGGCGAAATTCAAAACATCTCCCTATTGGTTCTGTGGGCCTGGCTTGGTGAGTGTGGCAGGGGAAGGATACTACAAAAATCTCCATTCCCACCCAACTCCAGGGGAAGGATACTGCAAAATCCCATTCCCTCCCCACTCTTATTTATTTTATTTATTTATTTATTCGATTTGTATGCCGCCCCTCTCCGTAGACTATCGGCCGCTGGGATTCGTGCGGTAGAGGGCGGTTCCTGATGTATTCAGGCCCAATGCCATGTAGGGCTTTAAAGGTCATTACCAACACTTTGAATTGTGACCGGAAACTGATGGGCATCAATTGGTTTCTTTTCAGTAGTAGCAAAAAGTATTAACTCTATACTACATTACTGAACAAACCCAACCACACTAAATTATAATAGACTACACCAGAACCACAACAGAACACAAACCACACTAAACCATACTAAACCACAACCATACAAAGATGTATTACAATATATATATAAGTATTGACCGATCAGGTTTTAGGACAGATTGCATCATTCTGCTGATGCACCATGACTCAGCATTCCCTCTATTTTACAGTAATTACAGCATTCCCACTGTACTTGCAATATTACAGTCATTTGCCTTCTGTTCCTCAGTTCCAGGTTTGAGTCAATAAATGCTGTTCTAGCTACACTAGTCTGGTTCTTGCCTACTGAAGCCCGCTACCCAATAAAAACCATGCTGGATGTTGCCCTGAACAAAACTGAAGAAAATCAAGGGGTGTGTCAAGCCCCTACATGGGGCAACCTTTGAATAATTTTCAGAAACTTCAGATCGTGCAGAATGCAGCTGCGAGAGCAATCATGGGCTTTCCTAAGTATGCCCATGTTATTCCAACACTCCGCAGTCTGCACTGGTTGCCAATCAGTTTCCGGTCACAATTCAAAGTGTTGGTTATGACCTATAAAGCCCTTCATGGCATCGGACCAGAATATCTCCGGGACCGCCTTCTGCCGCACGAATCCCAGTGACCGGTTAGGTCCCACAGAGTCGGCCTTCTCCGGGTCCCGTCGACTAAACAATGTTGTCTGGCGGGACCCAGGGGAAGAGCCTTCTCTGTGGTGGCTCCGACTCTCTGGAACCAGCTCCTCCCAGAGATTAGGATTGCCCCCACCCTCCTTGCCTTTTGGAAACTCCTTAAAACCTACCTCTGTCGTCAGGCATGGGGGAATTGAAACATCTCCCCCTTGCCCATGTAATTTCTGTGTATGATTCGACTGTGTGCTTGTTTTTTATATATTGGGGTTTCTTTTGGATTTTTTAACCTAAAACTGTAATTTAGATTGCTAAATATTAGATTTGTTACTATGTATTGTTTTTTACCATTGTTGTGAGCCACCCCGAGTCTACGGAGTAGGACGGCATATAAATCCAATAAATCTAATCTAATTTAATCTAATATACAGTACAATGATAAGCTTCAAGTCCCAGCATACTCAGAGGAAAATATAACATGAAGTATCACATGCCCTAGTTATTTCAGAACACACAAAGGCATTTGTATCTATTTAGGGCAAATAAAATGCAGGCCCATTTCATGGTGAAATTAAATCCATTTCTTCCTTCCAGGGAGAACAGCCTTATTATTGACAATGTGAAATTGGCTCTCATCTCGTGTTTGCAAATAAAAAAAAAAAAATACACCATTGGAATTATGAGCCTAGTGACAATTGCAGGGATTATGAAATTGCATCAAAGGAAAGATCCAGAATTCACATTGCAACAAAATAAAACAATGGGGAGGGGGGATTTTGAATATGTCTGGCTGAGAAAAGCTCACACAATAAACAAAGGTCTTTAAAAAATTAAAACACAAGCTTTTCTTTGAACAGAGCCAATAAGGAGTAGCCTGAAGCCACCAAATTCTATAGCAGTAGCAAATACTGTAATATGTTTATTACTATTCTGCTTAGATCAGCTAGTAGCTTTCCCATTTCTCTCTCTCTCTCAAAATCCAGTCTATTTTCACATAGGTGATGAAAAATAATCATGGTTATTCTTATCCAGTTCCGTTCCGAAGCATTCAACAAACTTCATTGCTAATTCCATTTATATATGATTTCATACGCATAAACTAGCTAACAGCATTTTTTGTGAAGATGTCATGTCAAAAACAAACAGCATCTATATAAGAGTTTGTTGTCTGTCTGTCTATCATCTATCTATCTATCTATCTATCTATCTATCTATCTATCTATCTATCTATCTATCTATCTATCTATCTATCATCGTCTGTCTGCCTGCCGGCCTGCCTGCCTGCCTGCCTACCTACCTACTTACTTATTTAAATATATAGTCTATTTATAGGCACACAGCTTCATTTATGTTGTGAGCCGCCCCGAGTTCTCGGAGAGGGCAGCATACAAATCCAATAAATAAATAAATAAATTTCCACTGGTGGAACTGTGTTCCACATCAGCCCTGCCTGCTGCCCACCCCTGGTCACAATCACTTGCATCATTTAGAATTGCAGAAAGGATGCTTCATTTCCCATACTTTATCTGTCTTTGTCTGTTACCAGAGATCCAGGAGATTTCTAAGAAAAACTTTTGCAAAACGTTGAGGAATTAGAACGTTCGTACACCTCGCTCCGCATGTCAGCAGCTCTGCCAACACCAGGAGAGATCGATTTCAATTAACTAAATATAGAACTCTCGCACATAGCAGCTATAGAGATGTTGAGTAAGCATATGCTTGTGGGTGGGTGAGTGGGCGTGATTCTTTATGCACACCTACTTGTCAGAGCTTGGCAGGTAAGCCGGGGTCAGCCTCTTTGTTAAATATGGAGATAGAAAAAGCCAAGGAAAGGTTAGATGGATATTGATGATGTGTCTTTGCGTCTTCACATTCAAAGAAGTGTAGAAAGAAAGGATTCAAGCAGACTTTGGCTGAGCTAAGGAGTCTATAGCCTGCCTCAAGCAAAAGAGAATTCATCTAGCTAACCTAGCGCTGATGATGTTACCTAGTTTGGTAATGAAACATCTGGAAGAAAACAACCAAGCTTAGAGAGCACCAAGGACCCTTCACCAAGAGCCGGGGTGGTGCAATGGTTAGAGTGCAGCACTGCACGCTATTTCAGCTAACTGAACAAGTTAGCTGAACAAAATAAGTTTATTTCTGAAGTAATATTACAATGCAACAAAATGACATGTAACGGACATGATAGCAGTCTACAAGTATACGAGGGGATGTCACAGAGGGGAGGGGATCACTTTATTCTTCAGGGCACCAGAGGACCGGATGAGGAGCAATGGCTGGAAGCTGACCAAGGAGAGATTCAACATGGAGATAAGGAGGAACTTCCTGACGGTCAGAGCGGTCAACCAATGGAACAACCTACCAGCGGACGTTGTGAACTCCAACACTCTGGACATTTTTAAGAGAAGATTGAACTGCCACTTGACTGGTGTACTATAGGGTTCCTGCTTGGGCAGGGGGTTGAACTCGATGGCCGTCATGGTCCCTTTCAACTCTAACAATAAATAAATAAATAAATAAATAAATAAATAAATAAATAAATAAATAAATAAATAAATAAATAAATAAATAAATAAATAAATAAATAAATAAATAAATAAATAAATAAATAAATAAATAAATAAATAGATAGATAGATAGATAGATAGATAGATAGATAGATAGATAGATAGATAGATAGACAGACAGACAAACAAACAAACAAACAAACAAACAAACAAACAAACAAACAAATAAATAAACAAACCATGGGAAGGCTAATGTAAGCCATAATCAGCATCTCATCATGGGTTTGCTAATTGTGCTGCAACCTGATTGGCTGTGACCTATATAATAGCACTAGCACCCTTGCATGGGTGTGGTTTATTATAGAGTGGTTTGGGCTGGGTGGTTTGTAGTTAGTGCTTAGTGGTTGCAGTGGTGGATGTAATAAGAGTTATATAATAGTATTGTGGATAGCTTGTTATAGTGGTTAAATGTAAAAGTGATAGTTTATTTAGAGAAGTATTTTGATAAGAAGAAAAGTGAAATATATTTTTGGCAAGGAAGCCTGCTGCAGTATTTTTCATTGATATAGATTCAAATAGATATAGTTGTGAACTGTGGCTAGTTGGTGGGTTACCTTCCGCAGGCTCAAAACATCTGCAAGAAAACAACCAAGCTTAACCAACCACCCCATCAAGAGCCAGGGTGGTGCAGTGGTTAGAGTGTAGCACTGCACGCTATCTCATCTAACTGCTAGCTGTAGTTCAGCAGTTCATATCTCACCACCAGCTCAAGGTTGACTCAGCTGTCCATCCTTCTGAGATGGGTAAAATGAGAACCCAGATTGTTGGGGGCAACACGCTGATTCTGTAAACAACTTGGAGAGGGCTGTAAAGGCACTATGAAGCGGTATATAAGTCTAAATGCTATTGCTATTTACACCCTGAATCACAAATATTCTCCGTTAAAAGATAATTCGTCACTTATGAAAGTCTGAAGAATCCCCAAGAAAGCCAGCTGTGGTCACACAAACACAAGACGTGTGTTTGAAGCCACCTACAATCAAGATTGTCTGGAAGATGGCTTGACACACATACAGCCTGGGAGAAACCCCACTTAGCAGTAGTGACTGCGAAAGAGATCTTGGAGTCTTGGTGGATAATCAACTAAACATGAGCCAGCAATGTGCAGCAGCAGCCAAAAAAGCCAACACCATCCTAAGCTACATCAACAGGGGGATACATTCCAAGACCAGGGAAGTATTAATACCACTCTACTACGCCCTGGTCATACCACATCTGGAGTACTGCATCCAGTTCTGGTCACCACACTTCAAAAGAGACACTGAAACTCTGGAGAAGGTGCAGAAAAGAGCAACCAAAATGATTAGGGGACTTGAAACCAAGACTTACAAAGAGAGATTGTGGGAACTGGGCATGGATAGCCTAGAGAAAAGGAGGGCCAGAGGGGACATGACAGCAGTATACAGGTATATGAGGGGCTGCCACAGAGAGGAGGGGGACACTCTATTCTCCAGAGCACCAGAGGGCTGGACGAGGAACAACGGCTGGATGCTGACCAAGGAGAGATTCAACCTAGAAGTAAGGAAGAACTTCCCGATGGTCAGAGCGATCAACCAGTGGAACAACCTGCCTGCGGAGGTGGTGAACTCCCCAACTCTGGACATTTTCAAGAGGAGATTGGACTGCCACCTGGCTCTCGTGCTTTAGGATTTCTGCTCAGGCAGGGGGTTGGACTTGATGACCTACATGGTCCCTTTCAACTCTAACAATAAATAAATAAAATAAATAAATATTCTACATTTTGAGGTACATCTCTGCAACCAACACAAGGCTATACCATTAGAATGGGGGGGGGGGTTTGTTGACTGTTTCTTACATTTAGCTTCTTCATCCCTCTGGAATCAACTCCCCCCGGAGATTAGAACTGCTCCCACCCTCCTTGTCTTCCGTAAACTACTTAAGATCCACTTATACCGCCAGACATGGGGGATTTGAGACACCTTTCCCCCAGACTTATTATAATTTATGTTTGGTATGTATGTACTGTTTGGTTTTTAATGATGCTAGGGTTTTTAGTTTTTTGTTTTTGTTTTATATTAGATTTGTGCCAGCATAATATTGTTTTTATCATTGTTGTGAGCCGTCCCGAGTCTTCGGAGAGGGGCGGCATACAAATCTAATAAATTATTATTATTATTATTATTATTATTATTATTATTATTATTATTATTATTATTATCCCCACATAACAGGTCCTGATTTTTTTGATGCTCCCCCCCCAATTTCTCTGCCAGAAATCAGATTCAACCAAGGACCATATCGTTCGTTTTTGTTGTTGTGTGGGCCTTGTTTTGGCACAAGTATCTCTTTTGGAAATGGTGATGTAATTGCCACTTTTGGCCAGGAGCCAGGAGTGGGAAATGTGACAATTACTTGAGGTAGTCTATCACAGCCTCCTGGAAAGTCGTGTTATTTTTAATGGGCTTTGCACGGCTTGAATCCTCAAGCTGATTATACACTCTGTACTGTACGAGGGAGATAACTGGAACGGCTTCCAAATTCTAATTGGGAAAACTCAGCCTAACTTACATTCTTCCCAAGAATGCATAGTTAGGACTCATTATTAGAGTCAATAGGAACGCTTTAAAAAAAAAAGCCATTGAATACGGGTTAATCTTGGTTACACTTAAAACGCCACCTGTTCGTTTGTCGCTCTCCTGCTTTGTTCAAAGAAAGGAGCCCTGGTTATATTAGTTTTTTGGTTTCAATGCAGTAGCTAATCCTTCGGTATTCAGTTTCGTCTTTTGAATATGCAATTGGCTTTGGAACGGCTCTCATTACTCAGACCATCAGTGCAAATGTTGTTCCTTGCTACGACTTCATTGCTCGGCAAAGAAAGGATGGGGTGATGGGGAGGGGGCAGAACGACAAATCGGAGAGATGAACTCCCACTGGGAGAAAGCCAGGCGCTGCCAACTAGCTCAGACATACGGTGCAGGATATGGAAAGATTTAAATGGCTGCAAGGCAGAAACGCTGATGCCGGGCACTGCTGAGAACCGATATGGCAATGCGCTGGATTCAAGGTTTAATGACCCTGAAAAAGAAAGCTACTTTACTGCTGCAGCTCACAGCAGTGGGGACAGTCAGCAGGGATAGTTCTTAAGGGTTCCTTTCCCTTACTAATTTCACCATTGTTGCAAATGCAAAAGAGATTTGCGCGCCTGTGAGGTTTTCAGGCCTGCGTTCAACTCCACGGTCCTAGACTACTTACGATCTGAATACTCAGGAGGGTAGCAGGGGGGGGGGATGCATATTTTTATCTGCATTTCCCCCCTGCTTTCTATTCCCTTGCTTCATATGGGAGTTGAAAGCCGGTTTTCCTTCACGTTCAGCACTTTGCCAAGTTCTCCACTGTAGATCTAAGCTTGGATGAAAATTAGTCCTGAAATGTTCGGCATAGACTGGAGAGTGGTATACACAGTCATGCCAGTGTTCTGTCGAGCTCTCTGGTAGAATCCTCCCCAAAATGCACAGATACAATTTCAGACACACACACACGTTTGAAAATTCAAAACAATGTTCTTTATAATGAAAATTCACTTAAACCAAGCCCTCTTTTGGTATAGCCAAGAGCACTTGTCTCCAAACAAACTGGTAATTTGTACAAGTCCCTTATCAGTTCTGAGATACTTAGCTTGCAGCTGTGAGGCAATTCACAGTCCTTCTTCTTTCACAAAGTGAAACACACTTTGCTCTGGTTTAGTTTCAAAGCGGGGAAAAATCAGCACACAAAAAGTCAAAGTCAGTAAAGCAGTCACGAAACACAACGATCAGATAATCCTCTACAATGGCCAAACCCACAGGCTGCTATTTATAGCAGCCTCACTAATTACCACAGCCCCACCCAACCACAGGTGGCCTCATTTTCTTTGATAATAATCTCTCAGTTGTTGCTGC
The DNA here is from genome assembly GCF_031021105.1 of Erythrolamprus reginae. Lineage (NCBI taxonomy): Eukaryota > Metazoa > Chordata > Lepidosauria > Squamata > Dipsadidae > Erythrolamprus > Erythrolamprus reginae. The sequence goes on from NC_091952.1 coordinate 15,135,907, forward strand.
CTATGCATTGCTTTCCCCATGTGTGGCTGTATCATTAACTCTTGTTCTGAATCCAAGGAGGAGCTAGATAATTGATCTCCTTCTGAGCTGTCTGCCCCACTCTCCTCCTCCCTGTCACTCATGTCTTCTTGGTCAAAGGAGCCTTCATCAGCAGATTCCACCTGGGGCAAAACAGGCCTGCAGCATGTGGATGTCTCCCCCACATCCACAGTCCTTGGAGCAGGAGCTGGGCCAGAGCTAAGCACAACACCCAGTTCTTAAAAATAAAATGCTTTCTTTTAAAGGTGCATTTTCTGGCAAACAAACACCCACATAAACATAGATCTTTGTGCAGCTTTTTGGAAAAGAAAATTTCATAATAACAGAATAATAGGGTCAAAAGGGACCTTGGAGGTCATGTGGTCCAGCCCCTTCCTCAAGCAGAAAGCCCTATACAATTTCAGACAAATGGTTGTCTGTCACGCTGAATATTGCCAGCCTCAGAGACATTTAGTAATTAAAGAGTTAACTTGTGTGCCTTTATTAAAAATCCTCCTACTTTTGATGTAATATCCTGCTACATCATTTCCTCCTTTATGCTGTGTCTCTAGATCCTATTGTTCTTCTCTGCCTTAGACTCCATTATGTAAGGTACTTTGTTATTTTGTCCATTCAGACAATGTTTATTTTTACTTTAATAATAAAAGAATTCTTGTTTTGAACAAATGATTGGGGCTCTTATCCATTGCCTCCGTGGGGTTAATGTCTTAACGGACTTTAATCACTTCCAAACCGTGACATGGTTAAAAAGTTTGAAGAGCTGAAGAAGGTTCTTGGATGAGAAGCAAAACGGGAAGTCCATTTGCCTCCAGATAAAACACCTTTGGGACAACCCTGACCTGGATGACTGAGGATCTCTCCAGAAGAATGGAAGCTTAGATAGTAGGTTCTTTTGTAGTCAAATCAAGTTTTTGGAGTCTTTTTTTTTGGTCCAGCCAAGTGAGCCATTTCTCCTAGGCTTTATAAAATTGTGATTCTTCTTTATCTTGCAATTCAGCTAAACATGAGCCAGCAATGTGCAGCAGCGGCCAAAAAAGCCAACACTATCCTAAGCTGCATCAACACTCCAAGACCAGGGAAGTATTAATACCACTCCAATACGCCCTGGTCAGACCACATCCAATTCTGGTCACCACACTTCAAAAGAGACATTGAAACTCTGGAGAAGGTGCAGAAAAGAGCAACCAAAATGATTAGGGGACTTGAAACCAAGACTTACGAAGAGAGATTGCGGGAACTGGGCATGGATAGCCTAGAGAAAATGAGGGCCAGAGGGGACGTGATAGCTGTATACAGGTATACAAGGGGTTGCCACAGAGAGGAGAGGGCCACTCTATTCTCCAGAGCACCAGAGGGCCAGACGAGGAACAACTGCTGGAAGCTGACCAAGGAGAGATTCAACCTAGAAGTAAGGAAGAATTTACTGATGGTCAGAGTGATCAACCAGTGGAACAACCTGCCTGCGGAGGTTGTGAACACCTCAACTCTGGACACTTTCAAGAGGAGATTGGACTGCCACTTGGCTGGGGTGCTTTAGGATTCCTGCTCAGGCAGGGGGTTGGACTTGATGACCTGCATGGTCCCTTTCAACTCTTAACAATAAATAAAATAAATAAAATAAATAAATTCCAGGGTCATCTTTGTCAGCTCAGCACATTCCATTGTCTTGTTGATAAAATGATAAAATGTAAAGTGGTTTCCAGTTTGGGGCGAAGGCTATTCTTGCTGCAGTTAGTATGTTTATTAACAGGAATCTGTCTCCTTTGTCAATTTGGTGCCTGATTGTATCTTAAAGGAAGAGTTCTGGGTTAAATGGGATGGGGTTTTGAATAATTTGCTCCATATAATTTTTTTTTTATTTTTAGCCAAAAAGTTTTCAATTTGGGACAGATCCACCATAGGTGGTAGCAAGATCCTACGTCGGGAGCCCGCAGAGTTCTGGGGAGACATGAGCATATCTGGGAAGGCCCATGACTGCTCGCACGGCTGCATTTTGCATGATCTGTAGTTTCCAAATGCTCTTCAAAGGTAGCTCCATGTAGAGAGGATTACAGTCATCAAACCCTGAGGGGATAACCCCAGAAATCAAGCTGTTCCATTGATTAATTGTTCTCACTGTTAAGAAATTCCTCTTTATTTTGAGGTTGGATCTCCCTCTGTTGAGCTTCCAGCTATTCGTTTGGATGTTCTCTTCCTTGTGATAACTCTTCACATATTGGAAGACTACTATCAATTCTTTCCTAAGCCTTCTCTTTTATAGGTTAAAGATACCTACTTCCCTTAGCCATTCATAATATGAATTTAGCCTCCAGACTCCTTATCACCTTTTTACTCTTCTGTGCACTTTTTCTAGGATCGCAGCATCAAAATCAAGCTTCACATCTTCAGTTCCCCTCTGGACTAATCACAATATTTGTCCAGAGGAGACAACCTCCTAGTAAATCTTCTATCCCTTTCATTATCTTCTTCTCAATGTCTCTCACTGCTTTGAACTCCACTAACCCTGCAGGCAAGTGATTCAACAGTTGTCCTACACAAAAGGATCTCATCTCTCACAGCAGAGTATCGCTCTCTCTCTCTTTCTTCCTCTGATCAAAAACCCCTCCTGTAGTCCTCTTGAGACAGCTCTTTTTGCCAGGACATTGGATTTGGAGTTGTAACCTTTTGTTCAAACGATCATGGTAAGAAGGGAATGGCTTGTGGGGTAGGAGAGGATCTCTGCCAAGTGGCACTGATGGAAACTTGAGAATTTTTGTGGAGTTAAAAAAAAAAGGATATTTTTTTCTCCTTTTAAAAAGGTCTTTCCTTTTTTTCCACCTTTCTTATATATTCTCTTCCTTTCATGTATCCTCTCCTCTAAGTTCACCTTCACCCTCTTTTTATATTATCACATGTCTATTTTCTTCCTGTGCATTTATGTATTGGATGAATGAATGAATGAATGAATGAATGAATGAATGAATGAATGAATGAATAAATAAATAAATAAATAAATAAATAATAGTAGCGGACAGGAGGCTAAAACATATAAAGAACAGTTGCAGGAATTGCGTATTTCTAGTTTAACGAAATAAAGGTCTATGTGTGACATGATAGTTGTGTTCCATTATGTAATGGGCTGCCACAAAGAAGGGGGGGGGTCAGTCTTTTCTCCAAAGCACCTGAAGGGAATAGAAATAATATTTGTTTTATTTATTTATTTATTTATTTATTTATTTATTAGATTTGTATGCCGCCCCTCTACGAAGACTCGGGGCAGCTAACAACAATATAAAAAGACAATATAAACAAATCTAATATTAAAAATAATCTAAAAAACCTCAATTTAAATAACCACTCATACATACAAGCATACCATGTATAAATTCTATAAGCCTAGGGGGAAGGGAAATTTCAATTCCCCCATGCCTGACGACAGAGGTGGGTTTTGAGGAGCTTGCGAAAGGCAAGGAGGATGGGGGCAACTCTGATATCTGGGGGGAGCTGGTTCCAGAGAGTCGGGGCTGCCACAGAGAAGGCTCTTCTCCTGGGTCCTGCCAGACAACATTGCTTAGTCGACGGGACCCAGAGAAGGCCAACTCTGTGGGACCTAACTGGTCGCTGGGATTTGTGCGGCAGAAGGCGGTCCCGGAGATATTCTGGTCCGATGCCATAAAGGGCTTTATAGATCATAACCAACACTTTGAATTGTGACCAGAAATTGATCAGCAACCAATACAGACTGCAGAGTGTTGGTGTAACATGGGCATACCTTGGGAAGCCCATGTTTGCTCTCACAGCTGCATTCTGCACGATCTGAAGTTTCCGAACACTTTTCAAAGGTAGCCCCATGTAAAGAGCATTACAGTAGTCGAACCTCAAGGTGATGAGGGCATGAGTGACTGTGAACAGTGAGTCCCGGTCTAGATAGGGCCGCAAGTGGTGCACCAGGCAAACCTAATAGATGGAAACTAATCAAATAATAGAGTAGACTAGAGTGGAGTAGAGTAGAGTAGAGTAGAGTAGAGTAGAGTAGAGTAGAATAGAATAGAATAGAATAGAATAGAATAGAATAGAATTGTATTGGCCAAGTGTGATTGGACACACAAGGAATTTGTCTTGGTGCACATGCTCTCAGAATACATAAAAGAAAAGATAAATATATCAAGAATCATAAAGTACAACACTTGAGGATAGTCCAGGTACTAATAAGCAATCAAATCATATTAGGAACTAATCAATATAAATTGTAAGGATACAAGCAACAATCCTGCAGTCATACAGTCATCAGTAGGAGGAGGTGGGTGATGGGAATGATGAGAAGATTAATAGAAGTCCAGACTTAGTAAATAGTTTGACAATGTTGAGGGAATCATTTTTTTAGCAGAGTGATGGCATTCGGGGGGGGGGGGGACTGTTCATGCATCTACTTGTCTTAGTGTGCAGTGCTCTATAGAATCATTTTGAGGGTAGGAATTGAAGGGGTGGGGTGAGATGTGAGGTGCCTGTAAATATTTTCACATTCCTCTTTTTGACTCATACAATATACAGATCTTCAATGGAAGACAGATTGGCAGCAATTGTTTTTTCTGCAGTTCTGATTCTCCTCTGAAGTCTGTGTCTGTCTTGTTGGGTTGCACAACCAAACCAGACATTTATAGAGGTGCAGATGACAGACTCAATGATTCCTCTGTAAAGCTGTATCAGCAGCTTCTTGGGCAGTTTGAGCTTCCTGAGTTGGCAAAGAAAGAACATTCTTTGTTGTGCCTTTTTGATGGTGTTTTTAAGTATTGTTGATACTGAGTTGTCTAATAGAGGTGGAAAGAAAGAACCAACCTAGAAATAAGGATGAATTTCCTGACAGTGGGAACAATTAACAAGTGGAAAAGCTTATCTCTAGAAGTTCTGGGTGCTCCATCACTGGAGGCTTTTAAGAAAAGATTGGATAATCCTCTGTCTGAAATGGTATAAGGCAGTCATGGTGAACCTATGGCATGGGTTCCACAGGTGGCACACGGAGCCATATCTCCGAGCACACAAGCCATTGCCCTAGCTCAGCTCCAATGTGTCTGTGTGTGCCTGATAGCTGATTTTTGGCTCATACAGAGGATCTGGAAGGGCGTTTTTGGTTTCCAGAGAGCCTCCAGGGGGATTGGGGAAGGCATTTTTACCCTCCCCGTAGCTCCAAGGAATCCTTTGGAGCTTGGGGAGGGTGGAACATGACCAGAGGAGACAGTTAAAGGTACTATGATTGCCTGGGCGAAAAACGTTGGCCATAATATATATATATATAGGAATGGGAACAGATTTGGAAGAGAAATATCAAATTAACAAAATCCACAATATACAAAGAAAACCAATATAAAATGCTATACCGTTGGCATCTCCCACCCAAAAGACTAGCTAAAATGCACAAAAATTATAGTCCAATGTGTTGGAAATGTAAAAACACTCAAGGCACCTTCTTTCATCTATGGTGGTTATGTCCAGAGACAAGAAAATATTGGAAAAAAGTAAATAATTGGTTGTGTCAAATAACAAATACAAAAATAGTAGTCCCTCACCTATCACTGGTGTTACGTTCCAGACCCGGCCGCGATAGGTGAAAATTGCGATGGGGAATTTATCGACTGATAGTACTTATTTAAGTATTTATATTGTAATTGTTTGGTAAGTTTTCATTGTTTTAAGTGTTTATAAACCCTTCCCACACAGTATTTATTTTAGATACAGTATTTAAATACAGTATTTACAATTTTAGATATATTTTTTTTGAAAAATCTGCCGATCGACTTCCTCAGAAATCCACGAACCAGCGAAGATCCGCGAATGATTTGTCTCATTAATATTTTTGGAAAACCCGCGATGAAGTGAAGCCGCAGTAGGTGAAGCGTGGTATAGCGAGGGACTACTGTATACGCCAGAGTTTTTTCTACTGGGTATTATGAGAGGTACCTATTGTAAAAATGTAAAATATCTAAGCTTGCATATTACAACAGCTGCAAGGATTGTATTTGCACAGAACTGGAAAAATCCGCAAATACTTGAAGACAATGAGATCATCAAGAAAATATACAACTGTGCAGAGATGGACAGATTGACAGTGGAACTTAATAATCGAAAAGAATCGGACTGTTATGAAACCTGGACAAAATGGTACCAATGGACAAAAAAAAAGAAACTCGAAAGAAACATCGAAATAAAATATCAAGAAATCTAGATTTATTGGATTTATATGCCGCCCCTCTCTGCAGACTCAGCTAGAGGGTAGGGGGACATGTTTTCACCCTCTCCAGGCATTGAGTTATGGGTGTGGGCACTCACACATACGCAATCATGTGCACACATGCTCTTTAGGCACCCGAGAAAAAATGGTTTGCCATCACTGGTATAAGGGTTTTTTTGCTTGTAGAGGGAGTTGGACTAGAAGACCTCCAAGTCCTTCCCACCTTTTAAAAATCTTTTATTCTGATAGAACATCCTAGGTAAAATCTAGTTTTGATATGAGAAGTCGTATAGAAACATAGAAACATAGAAGACTGACGGCAGAAAAAGACCTCATGGTCCATCTAGTCTGCCCTTATACTATTTTCTGTATTTCATCTTACAATGGATATATGTTTATCCCAGGCATGTTTAAATTCAGTTACTGTGGATTTACCAACCACGTCTGCTGGAAGTTTGTTCCAAGGATCTACTACTCTTTCAGTGAAATAATATTTCCTCACGTTGCTTTTGATCTTTCCCCTAACTAACTTCAGATTGCGTCCCCTTGTTCTTGTGTTCACTTTCCTATTAAAAACACTTCCCTCCTGGACCTTATTTAACCCTTTAATATATTTAAATGTTTCGATCATGTCCCCCCTTTTTCTTCTGTCCTCCAGACTATACAGATTGAGTTCATTAAGTCTTTCCTGATACGTTTTATGCTTAAGACCTTCCACCATTCTTGTAGCCCGTCTTTGGACCCGTTCAATTTTGTCAATATCTTTTTGTAGGTGAGGTCTCCAGAACTGAACACAGTATTCCAAATGTGGTCTCACCAGCGCTCTATATAAGGGGATCACAATCTCCCTCTTCCTGCTTGTTATACCTCTAGCTATGCAGCCAAGCATCCGACTTGCTTTTCCTACTGCCCGACCACACTGCTCACCCATTCGGAGACTGTCAGAAATCACTACCCCTAAATATAGATAGATGACATGGCCTGAAATGATTTGTGAGGATGTGACTGTATTGTAAATTCCCATTTCTGCTGAATTAAAAAAAAAACCCAAAACAATGGCTTTCATGTTGCTATCAAAAGTATTTATTTCAACAGCTCTCCCACTGTGCTGTTACTGATGCATACAACAAGGCTTTAAAACACCAACAGCAAAGCAAAAATAAAGACACAGTTTCTCCTTTTTTAAACAGAAGAGTCTCTGGGGGATAAAAAAACAAGCTTATTGATTAGTAAGAGAAAACTGGAAATATTGTTCAAAACCTTTTTCGCTCTCTGTAATAATTCATCAAGAAATTCCTGTATGTGTGCAGGCGAGCTCATCCACACCAAATATGTGTGTGAGAGAGTTTGCACTGTGTCTGTACACATAGAGAAATACACACAGGATAATTGCTCACTAAGGGAACATATACAAACTGGTTAAGCTAACATTTCAATATTAGTCCTTTTTTAATTGTATTTTTTTCACCATCTTTATATAAACACGAATATCTATAACATAGTATCAAAACATACACAATTATACATTTCTGTCCAAAATGCCATTTGTACTTTTTTTTTTTAATAAAGTATCTTTATTGTTTTCCAGAAATAAAAAAGAAGAAAAGAAAAAAAAGTAAAAGAATAAGGAGTAAAAGCAGCATTTCTCACATGTTTTGTTCTAGTTTAACAGATCTTAATCCATTTCTATTACCTTTCTGATACATTTCTTTATATTTTGTATATTTACATATAATTATCATAAGTAAATTTTACTAATTGATATAGAAAGAGATACATTGAGAAGAAAAAGAGTAATAAAAGTCATACTTCGTAAGGTAATTATTATCCTTCTTTTGTATACTGATACTTTGTATTGTTACATTTTCGGCCTTTGTTTCGAATCCATTCATGCCATTTTCCCCAAATTCGTTTAGATTTTTTACTTTCAATCCCCTTAATTGAATTTGTCATTTCATCCATCTCAATACAGTTATATATTTTATCAATAATTAAGCTCTCTGATAGAGTTTGTTCATTTTTCCATGTTTGTGCCAATGAGATTCTGACTGCAGTGCTTATATGTGTTATGAGGAAGAGCGTTTGTTTGGTATAAGATCTTTTCCAAATTCCTAAGAGTAAACCTTCTGGTGTGTATTCTATCTTCTCTTTTATAATTTTGGTGAGCCAATTATGAGTTGTTTTCCATATTCTTTGAATTTGGGGGCATATAACATAGTATCAAAACATACATTTCTGTCCAAAATGCCATTTGTACTTTTATCTTCCGTCAATATATATTCTTCTAGGTGTATCTACTGCTATTCTAATGCTGCCTCCTTATCTCCTATTTTTCATGCTTGGGTCTACCATCTTGAATTTTCAGTTTTCTTCCAAATCAATTGCTACAGTTTATCTTATTTATTATCTCTTGTACCTCTTAATTTTAGGTCGTGCTCCTCCCTTACCTCAATTTATATCTTTACTCATAATTTGTTTACATTCTGTCATTTCTAAATGCCCCAAATTTCTGATCTCTTTCCAGTATCATCATAATAATTAATAATAATTTATTAGATTTGTATGCTGCCCCTCTCCAAAGACTCATAGTGGCTCACAACAATAATAAACAGTGTACAAATCCAACATAAAAAAAAACAATTAAAAACCCTTATAGTAAAATAATCACACAATCCATTCAAACCATACACAAACCAAGATAGTTGGGGGATATGTCAGTTTCCCCATGCCTGGCTACAAAGATGAGTTTTCAATAACTTACGAAAGGCGAGGAGGGTGTGGGCAGTTCTAATCTCTGGGGGGAGTTGATTCCAGAGGGCCGGGGCCACCACAGAGAAGGATCTTCCCCTGGGAAGGCTCTTCCCTGTCTCATATCTCCCTTTCCACTTTATTACTCAAATTTGTACTTTAATACATACTCCATATTTAATACTGAATTCTGGTGTGAAGCTCCAATATATATAAATTGGAGGTGAGATGGCGCAGTGGGTAGAGTGCAGTACTGCAGGGCACTAAAGCTGAATGATAGATCTGCAGGTCAGTAGTTCAAATCTCATCAACATCTCGAGGTTGACTCAGCCTTCCATCCTTCCGAGGTGGGTAAAATGAGGACCCAGATTGTGGGGGCAATATGCTGGGTGTGTTAAAAAGTGCTATTGCTGACATGTTGTAAGCCGCCCTGGGTCAAAGGAGAAGGGTGGCATTAAAAAAAAGATTGATTGAATGAATGAATGAATGAATGAATGAATGAATGAATGGGTGAGTGAGTGAGTGAGTGAGTGAGTGAGTGAGTGAGTGAGTGAGTGAGTGAGTGATCATTCTCAGATCTATGGGACCTACAGAAATTCCTTGTGAACTCACTTAGTGCAGTCTAATAATGTAAAGATTAGAGAAAAATATAGATCCCTTCCATAATTACACCAGCCTCTAATATTTGCATGGGAGAAAGCCAAGGCAATCTTCCCATCCATTTCCCTTATTTGATGGTTGAAAATTGATTAACAGCCATCACATTTCTACAACATTGTCTGAACCAGTTAATAGACTAAAGATTAATGAAGCAAAAGACTAATTAATTAACTGAGATGTCTACAGTAGGAAAACTGACAAATGTTAGTAATATAGTTTTACCTAACATCCGTACCTTTTCTGGCTCATTTGACCATCATTTTTACCAGAATCAGAGGAAAGCAGCTCATAGATCAGGTTCCATGCAAACAAGCCAAACAGAAATTATTTAGGAAAGCCCATGAGAAATTCAAGAACTTAAGATTAGAATTTTTTGCAGAAGAAAGTTAGGAGGTCATACTACAAATAATGTCAGCAACTGACGTGGTTTCAAGGGCAAGTCCTTGTTCAAATCCAGTTGCAGTTATTTTCTCTTCCCATCCTATATAACAAAATCCCCATCTTTTCCAAGGTCTGGCCTGTATCTATCTGTCCCTTCTTTCTGTAGTGCGCAAATCCGGTCTTCTTTTGTTTGTCACAGAGTTCTCATAGCCTGTTTGATCAACTGCACAATCCTGGATCCCATTCTGATCATTTTGCTGAAAATAGCATGTTTTCCTAATAAAAGGTCTTATGTTTAATTTAATATTGAAATACATTATTTGGGGATTTTCTAGCTTTTTTGGGAGAAGGGTTGTTGGAAAGATGATTTTTTAATAAAAAATCCCACCTCGGTCAATTTGGTGTTATGCAGGTGAAAACTGAAAAATTAGAATATTGTGCAAAAATTCATTTATTTCAGTGATGCAACTGAAAAGTTGAAACATAATATATGAAAGATATTCATTACATGCAAGGCAAGATAGTTCAAGTCGTGATTTGTCACAATTGTGATGATGATGGGGTACAGCTCATAAAAATCCCAAATCCACAATCTCAGAAAATTAGAATATTACATGCAATCAATAAAACAAGGATTGTAAATGGAACAATATCTGACCTCTGAATAGTATAAGCATGCATATGTACTCAGAACTTGGTTTGGGCCCCCTTTGCAGCAATTACTGCCTCAATGCGGCATCTCCCTCTTCCTGCTTGTTATACCTCTAGCTATGCAGCCAAGCATCCTACTTGCTTTTCCTACCGCCCAACCACACTGCTCACCCATTTTGAGACTGTCAGAAATCACTACCCCTAAATCCTTCTCTTCTGAAGTTTTTGCTAACACAGAACTGCCAATACAATATTCAGATTGAGGATTCCTTTTTCCCAAGTGCATTATTTTACATTTGGAAACATTAAACTGCAGTTTCCATTGCTTTGACCATTTATCTCTATGTTTGTGTGCAAGGACATATATAAATCTGATTTTTGGCTTGCAAATCATTTTGTGTGTTGTTGCTGAAGGCATGTTGGAGCTGGCATAGTGGACTTGAGAATAATTAGATTCTCCATACAAGGCCAAAAGTGTTGAAGTTTATCCAGCAGGAGAGCTTTGCCAATCTTTCATTTTGAGCAGGAATCTCCAACTGGCTTGCATTTCAGATACCATATGCTTAAAATACTTTATGCAGCTTCAAACTGCTTGGTCTGTTCTACTGCTGTCTGGCTAAGGGCTGGTTATGAGAAAGTGACTCCCCTCTTATGTTTGAATCACACTTGTGAGCTTTCCATAAAGTCCTGATGGAATCGGTCCCATGTCTTTTGTGCAGGTTAAAGAATTAGCATCTGCTGATGAAAAAAAATACAACAAAGAATGCAAAATTATTTTGAAACAAACAGAAAAATCATGGCAGTCATTACTAACCTTCTAGAACTTTTGAGATGCCAAAATATGTGACAGATGTGCTGAAAGTATATGTTGCCTTAAATCACAAATATAGATGTGCTTCTAGCTCTGAAAATAAATTAGCAGGGTGAACTGGGTTTGATCCCATTTTTATTTTCTTAGGAAGTTAAATCTAATTTCTACAGTGGGCTTTCCCTTCAATCAAGCCATTAGCGTTGGGTGGAATGCAGCTGCAGACAGATGCCACATTCATGCTCCTCTATATTATAACAACCCACTCAACTGTTGCAATATTTGATAGGGAAGGTTTGCCTATTTGCCAATGACTCTAAAGTGTGCAATAGGGTTGATATTCCTGGAGGGGTCTGTAATATGATAAATGATTTAGCTTTACTAGATAAATGGTCAAAGCAATGGAAACTGCAGTTTAATGTTTCCAAATGTAAAATAATGCACTTGGGGAAAAGGAATCCTCAATCTGAGTATTGCAGTTCTGCGTTAGCAAAAACTTCAGAAGAGAAGGATTTAGGGGTAGTGATTTCTGACAGTCTCAAAATGGGTGAACAGTGCAGTCAGGCGGTAGGGAAAACAAGTAGGATGCTTGGCTGCATAGCTAGAGGTATAACAAGCAGGAAGAGGGAGATTGTGATCCCCTTATATAGAGCGCTGCTGAGACCACATTTGGAGTACTGTGTTCAGTTCTGGAGACCTCACCTACAAAAAGATATTGACAAAATTGAACGGGTCCAAAGACGGGCTACAAGAATGGTGGAAGGTCTTAAGCATAAAACGTATCAGGAAAGACTTAATGAACTCAATCTGTATAGTCTGGAGGACAGAAGGAAAAGGGGGGACATGATCGAAACATTTAACCCTGCTGTCCTGTTCGAAAAAACTCCCTAATCTTATGTTCCCGGGTCTATTTGACCTGGACTGCAAAATGATCATTTTAGGTACTTATATTTGGTCTTTCTGAAAGCTTTTTTCACCTGGAAACAAGTTTGAACATTTCTGCACACAATGAAATGAAAATTGAACTGAAAAAATTAATCCTTATTGGTTTATTTTGCACATAAATATGCCTCCCCCCCCGTTTTTGTGAATTTGTTTTAGGTTTATTGATAATTTTGCCTGCAAAATGCATTCTATTTTACTAAAGTTGGTGTGGGATTGGTAGCTTGAACATTTCTGAACATAATGATATGAAAATTGAACTGAAAAAAATGATCCTTATTGGTTTATTTTGCTCATAAATGGGCCCCCATGCTTATACTCAAATAGGCTTATACTCGAGTAGGCTTATACTTGAGTATAAGACAATATGGTTTTATATTCACAAATAAACCAATAAGAATCATTTTTTTCAGTTCATTTCTATTTTTCTTATGTTTAGGATTGTTCAATTTAGTATATCAAAACTTTTGGGGGAATATTCCTTAGAGATTTGTAGCCTAAAAAAATATAAATTGACAAAAAAATTCAGAAAGCATGGGGGGAGGGGATTTTTGATCAAAATAAAAATATAAGCCTCAATTTTTTCAGTTCAATTTTCATATCATTATGTTCATAAATGTTCAAACTAGTTTTCCAGTGGAAAAAGTTTTCAAAAGGACCAAATTCAAGTACCTAAAAAAATCATTTTGGTCCGGGTCTATATGACCCGAACAGAGTAAACGTGACTTTTTTTTTGCCCAGAAAAAAATTTTCCCCCACCCCCACAAATATTTTTTTGATGATCAGCATTGTTAAATTGAGTAAATGAATGCCTAAGATTTTAAAGAATATTTCGGATTTAGAACATAAAAAAATAAAAAGTGAAAATGGTTGCAAGCAGCCGAGGGGGGGGGGGTTATTTCTGATTTTAAAAAACCAATAAGAATCATTTTTTTCAGTTCCTTTATATTTTTCTTATATTCAGAAATGTTCAAGCTACCAATCCCACACCAACTTTATTAAAATAGAATGCATTTTGCAAGCAAAACTATCCATAAATTGAAAAAAAAATCACAAAAACGGGGGGGGGCATGCATTATATCAGAAAAATAAACCAATAAGATTTACTTTTTTCATTTCAATTTTCATATCATTGTGTGCAGAAATGTTCAGACTACTTTCAGTGAAAAAAGCTTTCAAAAAGACCAAACATAAGCACTGCAAATGAAGAGTTTTCGGTCCGGGTCGTATGTGACCCGGGAACAGAAGATTAGGGAGTTTTTTTGCCCAGCAAAAACTAAGCCCCCCACCCCCCCAAAAAAAATTCTCAAAGGCAACATGAGAAAATATTATTTTACTGAAAAAGTAGTAGATCCTTGGAACAAACTTCCAGCAGACGTGGTTGGTAAATCCACAGTAACTGAATTTAAACATGCCTGGGATAAACATATTTTATTTTATTAATAGAGTTGAAAGGGACCGTTAGGTCATCGAGTCCAACCCCCTGCCTGAGCAGGAAACCCTACAGCACCCCAGCCAAATGGAAGTCCAATCTCCTCTTGAAGGTGTCCAGAGTTGGGGAGTTCACCACCTCCCCTGGCAGGCAGTTCCATTGGTTGATCGCTCTGACCGTCAGGAAGTTCTTCCTTATTTCCAGGTTGAATCTCTCCTTGGTCAGCTTCCAACCATTGTTCCTCGTCCGGCCCTCTGGTGCCCTGGGGAATAAAGAGACCCCCTCCTCACCGTGGCAACCCCTCAAGTATCTGTAAACTGCTATCATGTCCCCTCTAGACCTTCTTTTTTCTAGGCTGTCCATGCCCAGTTCTCTCAATCTCTCTTCGTAAGTCTTGGTTTCGAGTCCCCTAATCATTTTGGTTGCTCTTTTTTGCACCTTCTCCAGATTTTCGATGTCTTTTTTGTAGTGAGGTGACCAAAATTGGATGCAGTACTCCAGGTGGGGTCTGACCAGGGCATAGTAGAGTGGTATTAGTACTTCCCTGGTCTTGGAGCGTATTCCTCTGTTGATGCAGCTTAGGATTGAGTTGGCTTTTTTGGCTGCTGCTGCACATTGCTGACTCATGTTTAGTTGATTGTCCACCAAGACTCCAAGTTCTCTTTCGCAGTCACTACTGCTGAGTGGGGTATCTCCCAGGCTGTATGTATGTCTAGGGTTCTTTTTGCCGAGGTGGAGGACTCTGCATTTGTCGGTGTTGAACCTCATTTTGTTGGTATGGGCCCACTGTGATAGTCTGTCTAGGTCTTCTTGTACTCTGAGCCTGTCCTCAAGGGTGTTGGCTACCCCCGCCAACTTGGTGTAATCTGCAAATTTTATTAGTTCCCCTTTTATTCCCTTGTCCAGGTGGTTGATGAAGATGTTAAAGAGTACAGGACCCAGGACAGAGCCCTGTGGTACCCCACTGTCTACTTTTTTCCATGTGGATTTGGTGCCGTTGAGGACAACTCGTTGGGTGCGGTTGGTCAGCCAACTGTTTATCCATCTACATGTGTAGTAATTACTCCATTTTTCTCTAGTTTGTGGATTAGGAGATTGTGGTCGACTTTATCGAAAGCCTTACTGAAGTCCAAGTATATGAGGTCCACTGAGTTGCGTTGGTGTTGAAAAATGATATGAGATTGGTTTGGCATGATTTGTTTCTGATGAATCTGTGCTGGCTATTGGATATGATCTTGTTTGTTTCTAGGAAGTGGGTAAGTTGTTTTTTGATTATTTTCTCCAGTATTTTTCCAGGTATAGAGGTCAGACTGATTGGTCTGTAGTTACCTGGGTCGGTCTTTTTGCCTTTTTTGTGGATGGGGACTACGTCAGCTCGCTTCCAGTCTTCCGGTAGGTCTCCAGTGATCCAGGATATTTGGTAGATGAGGAGGAGTGGTTCCGCTATGGTGTCTGCCAATTCTTTTAGGACTTTGGGGTGAAGTCCGTCTGGCCCTGATGATTTGTATTCGTTGAGTTCCCTCAGGTAGTCCCTCACTGTGCTTTTGTCTATGTTGAGTTCGGTTCTGGGGCAGTTTGTTGCAGTTAAATTGCAGATTGGTTGGAGGGAGGTTCCCTTTTGTGTGAAGACTGATGCAAAGTAGGCGTTGAGTAGCTGTGCTTGGTCATTGCTGTCTGTGATTTCTCTAGTCTCTTCGTTTTTTAGTGTGACGATTGTTTCTTTGATTTTCCTCTTATTGTTGATGTGTTGGAAGAATCTTTTTTTGTTGTCTGCAAGGTGTTGTTCATATTGTGCCTTTGCTGTTTTTATTTTTTGTTTGCAGGAACTGGTTGTTTGCTGATATTCCGCTTTGGTTATGAGTCCTTCTTTCCATTGTTTGTACTTAGCTTTTTTTCCTTTTATGTCATCTGCGAGGGCTTTGTTTAGCCATGCAGGTTTAGTTTTGGTTTTCCTGTTTTTCCTTTTCATGGGGATTGCGTTGTTTTGGGCATTTATAATGCTGTTTTTTAGGATCACCCAGGCTTCCTGAGTGGTTTTTCCTTCTAAGAGTTCGTTCCAGGGGCATTGTTCAAGGTTCGCTCTGAGCTTGTTAAAGTCCGCTTTTCTGAAGTCTGGGACTGTAGTGGTGTTGGGTATAGTAGCTAGTGATTGCACTATGTTGAATTTGAGGATGACGTTGTCGCTCTCTCCCAGTTTCCCTTCTTCTTCTGTTCCCTCTATTGTTTCTTCCCTGTTTGTTAGTATTAGGTCTAATATAGCATTCCCTCTGGTTCCTGTTTCAACTTTTTGGGTTAGAAAGTTGTCAGCTAGATATATATCCATTGTAAGATAAAATACAGGAAATAGTATAAGGGCAGACTAGATGGACCATGAGGTCTTTTTCTGCCGTCAGTCTTCTATGTTTCTAATATTTGAGGGAAACAATATTTGAGGGGATCGTACTATTTTCCAAAACACCAAAAGGGAAGACAATTAACAATGGATGGAATCTCACCTTCTTCCACCTATGGTGGCTATGTCCAGAAGAGAAAAAATACTGGAGGAAATTGAGCAATTAGTTACAACAAATAACAGACACAGCAATTGAATTCACACCAGAATTCTTTTTATTAGGTATTACTAGGGGATCGTATGTTAAAAATGTAAGATACTTAATATTGCACATTGTAACGGCTGCAAGAATTGAGTTTGCGCAAAAATGGAAGAACTCTCAGATACCCGACGAAAAAGAAGTAATTAGAAAAATATACGAAGGTGTAGAAATGGACAGATTAACTATGGAGTTAAATGACCAAAAAGACTCGGACCTCTCCTTGGAGAGGGGCGGCATACAAATCTAAATAATAATAATAATAATAATAATAATAATAATAACAACAACAACAACAACAATCCCTGTTTACAGGAGATGTTCCTGAGGATTGGAGAATGGCCAGTGTTGTGCCTATCCACAAGAAGGGCAGTAGAGAAGAAGCTGGTAACTACAGGCCAGTTAGCTTGACATCAGTTATAGTTAAAATGATGGAGACTCTACTCAAAAAGAGGATAAATCAGCACCTAAAAAAAAATAACTTATTGTTCAGTTCTGGAGACCTCAACTACAACAAGATATTGACAAAATTGAAAGGGTCCAAAGACGGGCTACAAGAATGGTGGAAGGTTTTAAGCATAAAACATATCAGGAAAGACTTAATGAACTCAATCTGTATAGTCTGGAGCAGTGTTTCCCAACCAGTGTGCCGCGGCACACTAGTGTGCCGAGAGACACAGCCAGGTGTGCTGCGAAGCCTAGGGAAGCTCCAGCTGGGCGGGGCGCTGCCAGCGCCGGACCGCCGGTGCCTCGGACCTGGAGCTCCCACTCGCAGCTGTCCCCTGGCTACTGCCCGATGCAGCTGTTTCCGGCGCTCTCCTGCTGGGCCCCAAAGAAGGAAGGCGGGAAAAAGGAGAGCTTCCTTATTCGCGCCTCCTTTTCCCCACCTTCCTTCTTTGGGACCCAGCAGGAAAGCGCTGGAAACAGCAGCATCTGGCAGTAGCCGGGGGACAGCTGCGAGCACCGTTCCCCATAAGCTGCCCCCTCTCCTCCTTCGCCGCCGCCGCCGCCTCCTGTCTTGGGGCACGATCTGCCCCCTCTCCTCCGCCGCTGCTTCCTGCCTTGGGGCGAGCAATCCGGGAGTCCGGGACTGTGTGGCTTTGCGCCATGAAGAGAAAATGGCCGACTTTTCCCTGCTGCCCGAGCCGTTTTCTCTTCATGGCGCAAAGCCACACAGTCCCGGACTCCCGGATCGCTCGCTTCTCCGGTCAGCAAAGCCATCTGCACAGGAAAGCGCCGCGCATTGAAAAAGTGCGATGCTTTTCCGGCAGCTGGCTTGTTGGCTGGAGAAGCGAGCAATCCGAGAGTCCAGGACTGTGGCTTTGCACCATGAAGAGAAAACGGCAGCAGGGAAAAGTCAGCTGGGCTAACGGGAGGCGGCGCGTGGCTGGGCGCTGGGGACGTCTGGGAGGGCGAGGGGGCTGATCGCTGCTGCCTCTTAGCTGCAGAGCCAGCTGGCGGAGGCGAAGACAACAGCCGCCGGCTCTCTCCCTCCACTCTCTCCAGCTCTCTCACTTTCTTTTTCTCTCTGTTGCCGGCGTGGTGAACGAGAGAGAAAGAGAGAGAGAGAAAAAGGAGGGGAGAGAGAATGAGAGAGAAAGAAAGCAAGAGAGCGAGAGAGAGGGGGGAAGGAGGGAGAGGGAAAGACATAGAGGGAGGGAAGGAGGGAGAGAGAAAGAGAGCAAAAAAGAGAGGAAGAAAGAAAGAAAGAGGGATGGAGAGAGAGAAAGAAGGGAAGGAAGGGAGAGAAAGAGGGAGGGAGAAATAGAGTGAAATGGAGGAAGAGATTTTTTTTTTGTCCAAACTTTTCTTTAGCCCCCCCCCCCGCCCCCCCTCAGTGTTCCCCAGAATTTTGAAAATATGAATAATGTGCCGCAGCTCAAAAAAGGTTGGGAAACACTGGTCTGGAGGACAGAAGGAAAAGGGGGGACATGATCGAAACATTTAAATATGTTAAAGGGTTAAATAAGGTTCAGGAGGGAAGTGTTTTTAATAGGAAAGTGAACACAAGAACAAGGGGACACAATCTGAAGTTAGTTGGGGGAAAGATCAAAAGCAACATGAGAAAATATTATTTTACTGAAAGAGTAGTAGATCCTTGGAACAAACTTCCAGCAGACGTGGTTGGTAAATCCACAGTAACTGAATTTAAACATGCCTGGGATAAACATATATCCATTGTAAGATAAAATACAGGAAATAGTATAAGGGCAGACTAGATGGACCATGAGGTCTTTTTCTGCCGTCAGTCTTCTATGTTTCAATAATAATAATAATAATAATAATAATAATAATAATAATAATAATAATAATAATAATAATTATTATTATTATTATTATTATTATTATTATTATTATTATTATTATTATTATTATTATTACTACTACTCCTCAATCTGGACAAAGTGGTACCCATGGATACAGAAAAGGAACAAAAATTCATAACAAGAGATGGAATAGTATTTTATACATACAAATGTATAATTATAGGAAATATTGAAACGAATGTATATACACGATGTTGATTCACCTGTAAGCATTAATGTGTATATATTAAAAAAAATCAATCAATATATATATTTTAAAAAAACAATGGATGGAAACTAATGAAGGAGAGAAGCAACCTAAAAATTCCTTGTGTACCCTCCGATATGGCTCTACTTGCCACCTGCGTCACGTGTGCCATAGGTTTGTCATCAGGGCCCTATACCATTCCAGACATGTGGCTGTCCAGTGTCTTCTTAAAAGCCTTTGATGGAGCAAGTATAACTTCTGAAGGCAAACCATTCTATTGCTTAATTATTCTCATGGTTAGAAAACTTCTCTTTAGTCTTGCTTCTTTCCTTGAACTACAGGTTGCTTCTTTCCTTGAACTATAACACTAGATTGCTTTCAATTGTATATAGCAAAAAGGAAGCTAATGAAAGAATGATATGTAAGATGGATAGATACCTAGGGAAGAAACTAAGGTCATTTCCACTTGAGCTTCTCCCAGTCCTTGTTGAAGTGATGTAAAATCTATCTACATTACTATATTTTATCATAACAAAATTGTTTGGATGACTCTTGGAGACCCTATAAATCACTACTGCAGAAGTGACCTAAGCAAGGCACTTGTGAGATAAGTGTTTTGAAACAAAATAACAAAGTTGTAAAAAAGGTGAAATATAAAAGATAAGGAAAAGAAATGAATAAAAAGTAAGGTTTTTTGGGGGGGGGAAATCCCCCGAAGGAGGTTCAAGAGGGGTATTCAGTAAGTGAGAATGAATATGAAGCTACTGAAGTGAATAGCATAATTCATAAAATAACCAAAACAGAGACCATGGATGTCAATAAAATATTATTATAGTGATAGTTAATAAGGGCTTTCCTTCTCCAACTATTTTGTTCTTTCTATTGCTGATGATCTTGTCCCCAAATTTGGCAACTTTTACTTCAACTCCCAGAATTCTCCAGCCAGCTATGCTGATCAGAGAATTCTGGGAGTTGAAGTCCACAAGTCTTAAAGTTGCCAAGTTTGAAGACTTCTGATCTAGACATTGTATAAGAAGAGCGGGCGAAGCTGGGGGAGTAGGGAAAAGTTAAGCAGGTCATTAACTTAGCATCATTTCATTGCCGCAAAGAGTCCAGGTCCACCCCACCCCCAGAATTCCATTGACCCAATTTATTATTCTCGATCCGCAGCTGACATTGGAACATCATCTTTCCAACCTAGAGGTTCGATTACTGCAACACTCTCTACATGGGGCTACCTTTAAAAAGTGTTCGGAAACTTCAGATTGTGCAGAATGCAGCCGCGAGAGCCATCGTGGGGCTTCCAAGATTCACCCACGTTTCCTCAACACTCCATGGCTTGCATTGGCTGCCGATCAGTTTCCGGTCACAATTCAAAGTGTTGGTCATGACCTTTAAAGCCCTACATGGCATTGGACCAGATTACCTCCGGAACCGCCTTCTACTGCACGAATCCCAGTGACCAATAAGGTCCCACAGAGTTGGCCTTCTCCCGGTCCCGTTGACTAAACAATGTCGTTTGGCGGCCCCCAGGGGAAGAGCCATCTCTGTGGCGGCCCCGGCCCTCTAGAACCAACTCCCCCCGGAGATTAGAACTGCCCCCACCCTCCCTGTCTTTCATAAACTACTCAAGACTCACTTATACCACCAGGCATGGGGGAGTTGAGATAGCCCTTCCCCCTAGGCCATTACAAGTTATGCATGGTATGTTTGTGTGTATTTATGGTTTTATAATAAGGGTTTTTAGTTGTTTTATTATTGAATTGTTACATGCTGCTTTAATCATTGTTGTTAGCCACCCCGAGTCTATGGAGAGGGGCGGCATAAAAATCCAATAAATAAATAAAAATAAATAAATAAATTATTGAGCTTTAGTGGACTAGGCTCTTGTCTGTAAGCCCAAGCAATAAATCTTCTGAACTATACCTTGATGGAGTTGCCCATCCGAAGTCTGATGTTGTGATTATTGATCCCAAATTTCCCTCTGATTAATCCCATTTTCAATACCTCCCTCCCTTCCCTGTTGATCAAACTATTATTTGTTATTCAAGTAAATATCAAATTCGGGTTTTTTACCCCCAAAATGTGAACATTTGGCTTGCATCTCAATTGCACTTGAATCAAACACAAATCTGGGATGGATTTTGAATGAGGAAAAGAGGCAGTTAAGGTGTCTATTCCACCTCAAGTTGTCCCACTTGGAATACTTCATTCAGTTTTGGTCACCATGATGTAAAAAAGATATTGAGATGCTAGAAAGAGTGCAGAGAAGAGCAACAAAGATGATTAGGAAACTGGAGTCTAAAACATGCGAAGAATGGTTGCAGGAACTGGGTATGTCTAGTTTAATGAAAAGAAGGACTAGAGGAGACATGATAGCTGTGTACCAAATCTCAGGGGCCACGACAAACAAGAAGAAGTCAAGCTATTCTCCTAAGCACCTGACAGTAGGACAAGCAAGTTAGAACTAAGGAGAAATTTCCTGACAGAACAATTAATCAGTGGAACATATTGCCTGAAGTAGTGTAAGGTTTCCTGCCTAAGCAGGGGGTTGGACTAGAAGACCTCCAAGATCCCTTCCAACTTCACTATTCTCTTCTGTTTTATTCTATTTCATACTGAGTTCAGATCTCATGCTAGGTCAAAGCACAGTCCATATCCTTCCCATCCCATTAATTAATACATTTTTCAAATGTAGTACATTCTGTATCAGAAAATGAATCAAGGGAATGCAAACAAACAAACAAACAAATAAATAAATGAGTGAACAAACCAACCAACCAACCAATCAATCAATCAATCAATCAATCAATCAATTAATCTTCACTAGCTGAACTAATACTAGAAGGGAGAATGTTCTCTGTGGTGCATATGACAATGGAACATCTCTTGACTATTGATGGGCGAACTGAACACACACAATTCGGGTCCGTACTGAATTTTGCGGTGTTCGGTATGCCGAACACAAACACGAAATTTTTCCAAAGTTCGGAGTCGTGTTCGGCGTTCGGAGCTTTGACGTCACCAGCAGGTTGCTAAGGGTGCCAAGGTGATCACTTCCTGGATTCCATGGAATCCAGGAAGTGATCACCTTGGCGTCCTTAGCAACCTGCCAGTGACGTCAAAGCTCCGCCCCCGGAATCTCTTCGTGGGAGGGATTCCCTGTTCGGGTTCGAGTTCGGGGTTTGGTTTGGGTTCGGCGTAATTTTGCGTAAAATTCGTCCAAACTTGCCAAACCCAAACACCGTTGGGTTTGCCCATCACTACTCTTGACGTTCTCCAAAGCAAGGAAATCAATCACCTCTCATTCAGATAATTCCAGGAATTAATAAAGGAGAATATTTGTAGCTCAGGGTTGAAATGAAGGGTCTTTGGTACTCTCTGTTCTGTCTGGGTCACTCCAGAAGCCAATACCAACCCAAAAAGAGAAGCCAGACACACTGGTAAAAGGCAAAGGCAGTTTATATAATTCAAGGACGACACAGGTAACAGAAAATGTCCTTACAAACAGGAAAAACGCTGGAACTTCAAATATATACACGAAGGGAATAGTCCATGAAGCAATACCAGATTCTTGCTGCCAAGACGAAGCTGTAGATAGCAAACAGACGCCTCCCACGAGTGTTCCACACTGCGAGGCCACAAGCCAAGATCAGAGATGCTGAGAATCAAAACAGGTCACCGCAACTCCACTTGATAACCTTCCACATGGCTTCAAGGCCTTGCCTGCCTTTTAAACCCTGCTGATGAGGACCACACCCAAACCCAGCTGTTTCTAATTCAATGGTGAAAATATTTCTTTAACTGCTCCTTTCGTTGCTCTGAACGTCTCTGTCTCATGTCAATGACAGCTTGTGCGTCATCACCTAATGACTCCAAGCTAATGGCTGGGGAGAGCCCCCCCCCCCGGGGCTCTCATGCTGTTCTCCTTCATCCCATTCCTGACTCTCCTCTCCCCCATCCGACTGTTCAGCCCCCTCCTCTGCGCTGTCATCCTCCTCCGGGCATGGAGCCAGCAGAGACACAGCTGGTCCCTGAGCAGCCTCAGGCTGAATCACAACACTCTCTAAGTTTGGTTGTTTTCTTGGAGGCATTTCAAACAAACAAACATCATCAGTGCTAGTTTGGATAATGAAATATCTGCAGGAAAACAACTAAATTCAGAGAGCCCCCCAAAATCCCTCATTCTAGAAACTCTTCTGCAGATTTCTTTTCTCCTATAATTAATTACTTGTTTTATCTCTTATTTTCATATACAGGCCCTCATGCACTCGCTTTTCAGGTTTGTGCTAAATGTCTGTCTTCGATTGTAACACCGCAGTTGCCTTAGTTCCCTCTGACGTGCCTTGCTTATTTTAAATAATGAGATAGGGACAAATGAATATTTTTCCCCTTCCAACCTGTTTTGTTTTGTTGATTTTTAAAAGGTGAGATGCACTTTGAAAAAAAAACCCAGAAAAAGAAGGAAAACGTTATCCTGTCAGCAGCAATTACATTCTCCAAGTCTAGCAGCTAAAAAATAATATAATTCAATGTCTACATTAGCATTTGCCATTGTTAATTCATGGACTAGTAATTTAGATGAATTCTGAATGGAAAATTGAATTTGAGGTGACTCAGCAAGATAACAGGTGCATTCTATTACTGAATGGGGGGGAAAAAAACATTGCAAATTTATCCCTGCTTTTGCTTATAATATATTGTGGAGGGCATGGAAAGGGGTTTGCAACATGGACGTGTTTGCTGAAATAATGAAGAGACAAGTCAGAACAAAGGAAAGAGGGGTTGGGGAAATAAATAATATAACTTTCCAGAAGCTATGGCTTTTCCGAATGGCCTGGGGCCACTGACCTCAGGTATGTGGAGCTACTACTGAGGTCAGCCCATGCACGTATGGATGACTGCAATTATTTTAAATTGAAACGTTTTAATATTGATCCATATTTATTTTTGTTGTGAGTCTCCCTGAGTCTCTAGGGAGTTGGTGGCCCCTTTGAAAAGTTTTCAGAAACTTCAGATCGTGCAGAATGCAGCTGCGAGAGCAATCATGGGCTTCCCTAAGTATGCCCATGTTATACCAACACTCCGCAGTCCGCATTGGTTGCCGATCAGTTTCCGGTCACAATTCAAAGTGTTGGTTATAACTTATAAAGCCCTTCATGGCATCGGACCAGAATATCTCTGGGACAGTCTTCTGCCGCACGAATCCCAGCGACCAGTTAGGTCCCACAGAGTGGGTCTTCTTCGGGTCCCGTCAACTAAACATGTTGTTTGGCGGGACCCAGGGGAAGAGCCTTCTCCGTGGCGGCCCCGACCCTCTTGAACCAGCTTGCCATTGCCTCCTTCACTTTCTCTTCTTCCTGTTTAATAATTGTATAGGCTTCCCTTTAGTTCTCTTTATTCCCTTTCCTCTATTTTCTTCTAATTTAGTTGCAATACCCAATATCGATACCCTTATTCCTTTTTTATCACTGATAATCCCAGTGTAATCATTATAACATTCAATATAGTCATTAGCCTGTTTGTTCTCAAAATTCTTTCCCCTTTTTTCTTTACCATTCTCTGGTTCTTCTTCCACCTGCTCTTCTTTTGATTCAAAAAGTTCAGTGTAATCATCAATCTGTCTATTCTCATAGCTCCCTTCACTTTTATTTCCATCATTGTCTGTGTTTTCTTCCACCTGTTTTTCTTCTTCTGGTTTCTTCTCCACTTTGCTGCTTTGGTTTTTATTCCTTTTTTATTTTTTATTTTTATTAGTTTTTTATACATAAACAATAAAAAGAAACAACAAATAAACAGAAAAACAAAACAATAAGTAGAACATAACAGTAAATAAAACAGAACATATAAATACAACATTTGGGGAAAAAAAGTTTCCCCACTTTTTTTAATTTAAAAAAATATTCTTTTATTGACGTGTATGCTGGTGAGACCACATTTGGAATACTGTGTTCAGTTCTGGAGATCTCACCTACAAAAAGATATTGACAAAATTGAACGGGTCCAAAGACGGGCTACAAGAATGGTGGAAGGTCTTAAGCATAAAATGTATCAGGAAAGACTTAATGAACTCAATCTGTATAGTCTGGAGGACAGAAGGAAAAGGGGGGACATGATCGAAACATTTAAATATATTAAAGGGTTAAATAAGGTTCAGGAGGAAAGTGTTTTTAATAGGAAAGTGAACACAAGAACAAGGGGACACAATCTGAAGTTAGTTGGGGGGAAGTTCAAAAGCAACATGAGAAAATATTATTTTACTGAAAGAGTAGTAGATCCTTGGAACAAACTTCCAGCAGACGTGGTAGATAAATCCACAGTAACTGAATTTAAACATGCCTGGGATAAACATATATCCATCCTAAAATAAAATACAGAAAATAGTATAAGGGCAGACTAGATGGACCATGACGTCTTTTTCTGCCGTCAGACTTCTATGTTTCTATGTATTATTATTATTATTATTATTATTATTATTATTATTATTATTTAGATTTGTATGCTGCCCCTCTCCGTAGACTCAGGGCAGCTCACAACAATAACAAAGACAATATAAAAACAAATCTAATAATTTAAAAAACACTAAAAACCCCATTATTAAAAGCCAACATACACACAAACAAAGATACCATGTATAAACTGTATAGGCCCGGGGGAGATGTCTCAGTTCCTCCATGCCTGACGGCAGAGGTGGGTCTTAAGAAGTTTACAAAAGGCAAGGAGGGTGGGGGCAGTTCTAATCTCCGGGGGGAGCTGGTTATAGAGGGTTGGGGCCGCCACAGAGAAGGCTCTTCCCCTGGGTCCCGCCAAACGACTTTGTTTAGTCGACGGGACCCGGAGAAGGCCAACTCTGTGGGACCTAACCGGTCGCTGGGATTCGTGCGGCAGAAGGCGGTCCCGGAGATATTCTGGTCTGATGCCACGAAGGGCTTTATAGGTCATGTTATCAAAATCCTCACTGCGCTCCAAAGCTTCCTCTATTGCTGCTTTGAAAGACAGCTTTCAACTTCAGGTCAGTCACTCTCTCCCAGTCCAATCCACCATGATATTGTTGCAGGGAAAATAGAAGGAAGTAAGATTAGGTAAACTCACAACCTTGAGTTATTTATTTTTTTTAAAAAAACAATAAAAAATAAAAAATGGGATATAAATAAATAAATGACCTTCCAGACTTTTGGAGGAATGATCTACAGACAGAGGAAAGAAAAGTAGCATTTTTCAGACTACATGGCTATAGTTCTTTCTGTGAAACCGAATGCCTCATTCCCCAATAAGAACCTCATATCAGCTGGAGGTGTTATAACCCTGATCTGGGGAGGCTTCACTGCCTTGGGGCATAGATGAGTTGCTACCCCTGACGAAAGCATGAATCTTGCCAGAGAACTCTGCAGAAGAAATTCTGTTTGCCAGTTAAAGCTGAAATGCAAATAGTTCAGGCAACAAGACATTGATTCCAACTATAGAACCAAATCCACAAGAGAAGAGATGAAGAAATTCAATGGGATGCTGTAGAAAAGGTAAAGTCCAGATTGAAAATTTTACAGAAATGTTGTGGCAGGACCTGAAACAAACAGTTCATTGGCTATGTCTATGGAGAGTCTAAGTCATCCAGGTCATGGTTCTCCCATAGGCAACAGGCAACAGGCAACCGTGTCCAGTCAACGAAGCAGTGGAAGTGATGTGCTGGTGCCTGGAGGCTATTGGGGCCTGGATGGGTGTCAACAAACTCAAACTCAACAAAGACAAGAAGGAGTGGCTGTGGGTCTTGCCTCCCAAGAAGGACAATTCCATCTGTCCGTCCATTACCCTGGGGGGAGAACTATTGACCTCCTCAGAGATGTCCGCAACTTGGGCATCCTCCTCGATCCACAGCTGACATTGGAACATCATCTTTCGGCTGTGCGAGGAGGGCATTTACCCAGGTTCGCCTGGTGCACCAGTTGCGGCCCTATTTGGACAGGAAGTCATTGCTCATAGTCATTCATGCCCTCACCACCTCAAGGTTCGATTACTGCAACGCTCTCTACATGGGGCTACCTTTGAAAAGTGTTCGGAAACTTCAGATCGTGCAGAATGCAGCCACTAGAGCCATTGTGGGGTTTCCTAGATTCGCCCACGTTTCTGCAACACTCCGCGGCCTGCACTGGTTGCCAATCAGTTTCCAGTCACAATTCAAAGTGTTGGTAATGACCTTTAAAGCCCTACATGGCATTGGGCCAGAATACATCCGGAAACACCTTCTACCGCACGAATTCCAGCGGCCGATAAGATCCCACAGAGTTGGTCTTCTCCGGGTCCCGTCGACCAAACAATGTTGTTTGGCAGGCCCCAGGGGAAGAGCCTTCTCTCTGGTGGCCCCGGCCCTCTGGAATCAACTCCCCCCCAGAGATTAGAACGGCCCCCACCTTGTCTTTCGCAAATTACTCAAGACCCACCTTTGTCGTCAGGCATGGGGGAGTTAGGATATTCCTTCCCCTAGACCATTACAAGTTATGTATGGTATGTTTGTGTGTGTGTATGTTTGGTTTTTATAATGAGGGTTTTTAGTTGTTTTATTAAATTGGATTGTTACATGTTGTTTTTTTTATCAATGTTGTTAGCCACCCCGAGTCTGCGGAGAGGGGGAGCATACAAATTCAATAAATAAATAAATAATAAATAAACTGGACTTTCTAGTTAATTCATCCAAGAAATCTCAAATGTTGCAGAGATTTAGGGTTGTTAAAATCCCCCTAAAGCAGGGCTTCCCAACTCTTGAGCTACAGACCATTGCCAGGTCAAAACCCATTGGGAACTAGGCAGAGGTAAAATGCTCCTGGTTCACTCGTGTCTATCAGTTGTTGGAGAGCTGGTTGCGAAGGAAGTGCAAGGCTCCACCCACCTACCCGAACAATGCCATTTGGGGTCTTTTACCCTATGTGAATGTGCAGAGGGTAAAACTTCTCTCCTTGTTTAGTTTCCACCCATTGCTTCTTGTTCTACCCACAGGTGCTTTGGAGAATAGGTTGACTCCTTCTTCTTTGTGGCAGCCCCTCAAATACTGGTTCACTGCTATCATGTCACCCCTAGCCCTTCTTTTCTCTATCTTGATGTACACTTTTCCATTCCATCCTCAGTTATGGGAGAAGAAAAATAATAATAATAAAGGTCACCCAAAATGATTTGTTGCTAAAAATAATAATAGTAAAGGTCACCCAAAATGATTTGTTGCTAAAAATAGTAATAATAAAGGTCACCCAAATTTTTTTGCTAAATTTCAGCAGTGTAAACTGAAGCTACAATGAGTTGCTGTGGCCAGAGATAACTCATAAAGCCACATGAAACGAACAACAGGACAAATGTAACGTGTCTGCTCTTGACGTCAGTAAGACCATTGTGACAAACCTAAAATTCAATTTAGGCAACAGGAAGAATTGCCAGTCCCCATCAGTCACATGGCAGGAATTCTAAACAACACCCCTCATTGTTCACCTTTCTTTGTCTTATCTAATTCCATGACTAGTTAATTGGTATGTTGTGTTTGAGGTCCAACCATTTCTGCAGGTCAAATACAATTTCCTTCTGTTGCTGCTCTGAATTTAAAAGACTGCTGTTATCCAGAAGAAGAGTGGTGTGATCTAACATTGTTAAGACAATAATATGGGCTTTAGAGCAGTGCCCAGTCTTGCCTTAGAGAAGAGGCAATGTCAGAAGAATCAGTATGTAAAGGAGAAGTTTCCTCCTTCTTGAAGAGGACAACATTCCTAGAATGTCACCAGGGCAAACATCAGCTAATGAATAGCAAAGAAATGTATTGTCCTTTATTTAGCTTAAATGACTTTGAGTCTATCTGTTGATTTTATATATAGTTGTCGGCTATGAATAAATTAACTGCCTTGAAATGGTCCTGGGTTGTGCCTAGAGGCAAAAAGGAGCTGTGACGTTCCTTCAATATACCAGGGTGATCCCACATAAACACACACACACACACACATATATATGTCACATGTTTTGTTGCTGAATTTGAAAATTAAGGGAGACTAGGATAGATCTATTTCGGCCTTATTTTGGCCTCATATATATATATATATATATATATATATATATATATATATATATATATGTGTGTGTGTGTGTGTGTGTGTGTGTGTGTGTGTGTGTGTGTGTGTGTGTGTTACATTATAACACACATTGCAAAACAATCAAGTAGCCTGCAAGCTCCAACTACTCAGGATATCATGCCTAATCCACAACCATTAACTAATCAGCATACCTCAGCTACATCAACGACCCCAGGTGTTACCCCACTGACTCACCAGGAAATTTCTACACAGCAGGCAATTGCTGAGCCATCAAACCACACCCAGCCACCAGTATTTATAGAAGGAAGGCAGCTCAGGTTTTGCTGTGTTCATATTTTTTTGAAAGCTTTTTTCACTTGGAAACAAGTTTGAACATTTCTGCACACATTGAAATGAAAATTGAAATGAAAAAAGTAATGCTTATTGGTTTATTTTGCTGATAAGATGTGCACACACACCCATTTTTGTGAAATATTTTTCAATTTATGGAAAATCTTGCTTGCAAAATGCATTCTATTTTACTAAAGTTGGTGTGGGATTGGTAGCTTGAACATTTCTGAACATAATGATATACAAATTGAACTGGAAAAATTGATGCATATTGGTTTATTTTGCTGATGAAATGCGTGCCCCCCCTGTTTTTGTGAAATATTTTTCAATTTATGGATAATTTTGCTTGCAAAATGTGTTCTATTTTACTAAAGTTGGTGTGGGATTGGTAGATTGAACATTTCTAAACATAATGATATGAAAATTGAACTGGAAAAACTGATGCATATTTGTTTATTTTGCACATAAAAGTCTCCCCCCCCTGTGTTGAATTATTTCAATTTATATAAAAATTATGCTGTTAATTTCAAACTTACATACTTGGTTTTAGTAAAATGGATTTATTTCATAAAATTAGTTGTCTGGCTACAATATGCTTGCTTTTCAAAAGGATATTCCAAATATTTCTAGCCAAATATATATAAAAAGTAAAAATAATGGCACACAGCAAGGCCGGGGGTGGTGATGGCTCTTTTGTGGCAAAAATAAACAAATACGAATCCTTTTTTTCAGTTCATTTCTATTTTTCTTATGTTCAGGATTGTTCAATTTACTATATCAAAACTTTTGGGGGGAAATTCCTTAGAGATTTGTAGCCTAAAAAAATATAAATTGACACAAAATTCAGAAAACATGGGGGGAGGGGCTTTTTGATCAAAATTAAAACATAAGCCTCAATTTTTTCACTTCAATTTTCATATCATTACATTCATAAATGTTCAAACTAGTTTCCCAGTGGAAAAAGTTTTCAAAAAGACCAAATTCAAGTATCTAAAAAAAATATTTTTGGTCCGGTCATATATGACCAGAAACAGATGCCTCCACTGAAAGCCTTCTCTGTGGGGGGCCCGGCCTTCTGGAACTGGCTGCCTCCAGAGTTTTGCACTGCCCCCAGTCTCCTTGCTTTCCAAAAAAGTTTGAAGACTCGTCTTTGCTGCCAGGCCTGGGACCATTAGATCTCCCCCCCCCCACCAACACATGTGTTTAGAATAATCTATGGATTGAGTGAAAGAGAATTGAATGTTTTTAATCTTTTAGGATGTTTTTTTAAGTCTTTTAACTGTTATTAATTGGATCAAATTGTTTAATTGTGTATTCTAAATTTGTTGTGATCTGCTCTGAGTCCACGGAGAGGGGCGACATACAAATCCAATAAATAAATAAATAAATAAATAAATGAATGAATGAATGAATGAATGAATGAATGAATGAATGAATGAATAAATAAATAAATAAATAAAAGGATTCTTAGAATTTTAGGAGCAAAAGATCAAAAGATGTGCCTTTTGCCAACAAATTGATTATGTTATAAACCAAATTTTGTTTTTTTTTAAGTTCTGGAAATCTTGCTATCTCTATGGATAAAAAACCATGTCCTTGAAACCTTTCCACAGGACCTGAAACAGCAGATAAACTCAAGATAAACCCTCAAAAATCAATTTTAAAATGGGAATATTATTGTTGGCCTTATTCCCATGTGAATATAATGCCTTTAGATATGAAAGACTGAATTGTGTCCTGTGCTTAAGGAATCATTGAAAGACCAGGAAGCTATTGATAATATCCTCTGGCATACAATAAATCACAACACTGAATAATTGTGTGATAGGAACCAGAGATCAACAAAAATGTAGTTGATTATACTCTGTTTACTAAACTAACATTCTGTTCCAGATGGGATTTACAGTCTATGAATCAGTTATATTATACCTACCAGATGGTTATCTGGCCTTTGCTTAAATACCTCTAAGTGGATATTATTTTCAGAAATTTTGGATCTAATAATTTTCTCAAAGACATATGGTATTCCTTAGATTTCATGCCTGCCTCTATGATAGACACAGCTAGCTTCTCACTCGTATTACAGAATTAGTAACTCTTGGCTCCTAGCTGAAGGTTTTTGCTCTTCCTTGTGGATTGTATTCCTATGTTGAACTAAATTTTGGCACATCACACTTGTGAGCAAATGTGTAAAAAAAAGGTTGGAAGTCAAACCACTCATTGAAGATTTTGGCAAACTGTTTGAGAACTAAGGCAAATAGACAATTTCATGATAACATAACTTTCCAAATGTTTTGGGTTTTGTGCATAAATACACATCCAAGGACAGGATATAGCCGGAATTTATAAACAATGTTTTTAAACAGAGCACAAATATATCAAATTAAGTATAAGGATAGAAACTATTTTGTATCCTTTTAGAGTTTAGATTTATTGTTCAAATAGAATAGAATAGAATAGAATTCTTTATTGGTCAAGTGTGATTGGAAATACAAGAAATTTGTCTTGGTGCATATGCTCTCAGTGTATATAAAATAAAAAGATACATTTATCAAGAATCATGTGGTATAACACTTAATGATTGTCATAGGGTCAAATAAGCAATGAAGAAACAATCAATATTAATAAAAATCTTAGGATACAAGCAACAACTTACAATACTAATTTAAATTGTTAGGATTCAATCAACAATTTACAGTCATACAGTCATAAGTGGGAGGAAAAGGATGATAGGAATGATGAGAAAAACTAGTAGAAATAGAAGTGCAGATTTAGTAAAAAGTCTGACAGTGTTGAGGGAATTATTTGTTTAGTAGAGTGATGGTGTTCGGGAAAAAACTGTTCTTGTTTCTAGTTGTCTTGGTGTGCAGTGCTCTGTAGCGACGTTTTGAGGGTAGGAGTTGAAGCAGTTTGTGTCCAGGATGCGAGGGGTCAGTAAATATTTTCCCCGCCCTCTTTTTGACTCGTACAGTATACAGGTCCTCAATGGAAGGCAGGTTGGCAGCAATTGTTTTTTCTGAAGTTCTGATTGTCCTCTGAAGTCTGTGTCAGTCCTTTGGGGTCACAGCACCAAACCAGACATTTATAGAGGTGCAGATGACAGATTCAATGATTCCTCTGTAGAACTGTATCAGCAGCTCCTTGGGCAGTTTGAGCTTCCTGAGCTGGAACAGAAAGAACATTCTTTGTTGTGCTTTTATGATGATGTTTTTGATACTAGGTGACCATTTTAGGTCTTGAGATATGATAGAACCTAGAAATTTGAAGGTCTCTACTGTTGATACTGTGTTGTCTAGTGTGAGAGTTAGAGTTGGAAGAGACTTTGTAAGTCATCTAGTCCGACCCCCCACTCAAGCAGGAGTTCCTACACCATTCAAGACAGATGGCAGTCCAATCTCCCCTTAAAGGTCACAAGTGATGGGGAACACACAACCTTCGCCAGAAAGCTGTTCCACTGGTTGATCATGTGTTTGAGGAAAATGTTTTTTTTAATTAAAAGCTTATTATTATTATTATTATTATTATTATTATTATTATTATTATTAATTAGATTTGTATGCTGCCCCTCTCTGCAGACTTGGGGCGGCTCACAACAGTGATAAAACAATAACGCCGGCTGACTTACCGGCCCCACGGCGATGTTGCTGAAGGGCCGGGCAGACTCGGACCCTTCAGATGGCGGCCGCCATCTTGTTTTCGGCCGAAATCTCGCGAGGCGAGATTTCGGCCGAGAATGCCCTGCCCACGTGGCTGGGCATGACGTCGGGTCCGGGCGGGGCCTGCTGGCCCTATTTAAGGGGCAGCAGGCCGGGAAGACAGCCTTTTCGCCCGGACCTGGTGCCTGAGCAGACACTTGCTTGGTGCTGCTCGGCCGCCATTTTGGTTCCCCTCGTGTCGCGGCCGCCATTTTGTGGCCTACCGAGGGGGCGAAAAGTGCTGCTCTTTCTCCTGCCATGTCTTGGGCTAGGGTGTTGGAGAGGCTCGACGAGCTCGAGTAGTGGCGGAGCGGTGCGGTCCCCGGAGCGTCCAGCGATCAAGTGCCCGCGGCGTTGGGGAGAGATCCAGCGGCGGCCCAGGCTGGGCAGACGGCTCCGTTTGGACGACAGGCCCCGGCAGGGCCGATGGCGGCTTTCCCGGGCCCCGCACCATTGGGCCCCCCGTGGATGTCTTCAACCCCGTACGGGGCAGGTGAGGCTGCACCACACACTACATCTCTGTCCTTTCTTCCTCCCCCCGCCCCGGGTTTTCCCCCGGCGGGGGTCGGGAGTGGGTCCAGCTTTTTGGGGTCCCCCGCGGGCACCTGCGGGCAGGTGTGGGCTCCGCCGGTTCCTCCTCCGGGGCCGCCGGTGGCCGGCGCTGCTCCGTTGGCTGGGACGGGTCCTGCGGGGACACCTGCGGTGCCAGGTGCAGGGGGGTGGGTTCCACCGGCCCCTCCTGTCATCTCCCCGCTCCCGGTTTTCCCCTACCCCCATGGGGCGGGAGTTTTTGGTGTAGCGGCCAACTCGGTATGGGACCCCTTCGCTTGTATTAAAGCGGGGGCCATACCGTGCGGGCTGCCGTCCACCCCTCTAGGATGCCACCTTCACCCGTCGGTCAAGGAGGCTATTTGGCGGGGTGAATACGTGGATCTTTTTTCGCTTTTGAACCGAGAGGTTCCCAAGCAGGAGAAAGAGATTGTCCCTGGGGAGAAAACGAAGAAGACCAAGGTAACGAAATGCTTCAGCTCCTGGCTGTATGCTTTTCTTACTTATGGGTCTGTGGTGATCCAACGGCAGCCGGCTATGGCCTCTGCCATGTTTAAGTATATAGACTTGATTGCCAGGGCCCACTTCGAATATAAGGGCACCATATGGCGCCATTATGATAAGGGTTTCCGTATGAGGATGTCGGTTGAGCCTAATTTGCCATGGGATATGGTGGTCCCGGACCTGTGGTTCCGGGCCACGCATATGTCCGGAAAGGAAGGCTGTGAGCGTACGGATAGTGGGCACTTCATGGAGGAGGAACCTGGCGCGGCTTCACCGGCCAAGGCGACTCCTGGTGTGGCTGGAAAGGGGGCCTCGCCCGCTTGTCATGAGTTTGCTGCAAAAGGGGCGTGTTTTCGTCCCTTTTGTAAGTACAAGCATGCCTGCGGGAATTGTGGGGGGTCCCATGCAGCTTCAGTCTGTCCCCGCCCCAAGAAAGGGGCGGAGAAGAAGGGCGGGGGTCCAGGAAAACCTCCCCCACCGGCTGGGGGAAAAGGGGCCCAGCCCAATTAATGTATCTGTGCTCGAGGGTTGGTTGTTCGACTACCACCCTCGCCCGAGAGCCGAGTTGCTCTTGAGGGGCTTCTCCGAGGGATTTAGGATCCCTTATGTGGGTGTTAGGAGGGCCTTCATGTCCGACAACCTCAGGTCGGTTGTCGGACATGAGGACATTGTACGGGCTAAGATTCGAAAGGAGGTGGCTGAGGGCAGGGTCCTTGGGCCCTTCCCGGAGCCGCCCTTTCCGAATCTTCGTGTGTCCCCCTTAGGTGTGGTCCCCAAAAAGGCGAGTGGTGAATTTAGGTTGATTCACCATTTGTCTTTTCCAAAAGGGGAGTCAGTGAATGACTTCATTCCTGACGAGCTTTGTTCTGTCCGGTACGCATCCTTTGATGCGGCCGTGGCCATGGTTAGGGAGTGTGGGGTGGGAGCCCTTATGGGTAAATGCGACATTAAGTCGGCATTTCGGCTCCTCCCCATTCACCCGGGCGACTTCGAGCTGCTGGGCTTCCATTTCGAAGGTGGGTTTTACGTGGATAGGGCATTGCCTATGGGCTGCTCTGTTTCCTGCTCCCTTTTTGAGAGCTTTAGTACCTTCCTGGAGTGGGTGCTCAGGAGGCGTAGTGGCCTGGGTTCCGTCGTTCATTACCTTGATGATTTCTTGATGGCCGGGCCTGCGCAATCGGAGCAATGCTTTGCTTTGATGCGGGACTTCGAAGCCCTTTGTGCTCAATTGGGGGTGCCTTTAGCCTCCGAGAAGACCGAAGGCCCTGCCACCAGGATTACCTTCCTTGGTATTGAATTGGATTCAGTGGAGCAATCTTCCAGATTGCCCCTGGATAAGTTGGTTAAAATCAGGTCCAAGCTTGAGGCGGTCTTGGGCTGCAGGAAGGTTACTCTTCGGCAGCTCCAGGAGTTGGCTGGGATTCTTAATTTTGCCTGTCGGGTAGTGGTGCCTGGTAGGGCCTTCTCTCGCCGGTTGTATGATGCGATGAAGGGGCTAAGTTTGCCCCACCATCGTACCCGCTTATGTGCAGGGGTCAGGGCTGACCTCTGCGTGTGGCGGGAGTTTTTGGAACGTTTTAACGGGTTGTCTTTCTGGCGGCAGGAGCTTCTTTTGGAAGCGGAGCTGCAGCTGTGTTCCGACGCCGCAGGGACTTGCGGTTTTGGGGTAGTTTTAGGTGACCAGTGGTGCTGGTCGGCATGGCCTCCGGAATGGAGTGCCTGTTCATTGGTTAAGGACTTAACTTTTTTGGAGCTTTTCCCCTTAATAGTGGCCTTAGAGCTCTGGGGAGAGCAGTTCAGGGATAAGACTGTGCATTTTTGGTGTGACAATCTAGCGGTTGTCCATGTTGTGAACGCCCTGTCCTCTAAGAGTGACAGGGTGATGCGGCTTGTCCGCCATTTTGTGCACAGGTCCTTGTCTTTGAACGCCTTGTTTTTGGCTAGGCACGTCCCTGGTTTAGACAACGGGGTGGCTGACGCCTTGTCCCGTGGTCAGTTGTCCAGGTTTCGGACCCTGGCCCCGTGGGCCCGAGAGTCGCCAGAGGTGTTTCCGGCCCACCTGTGGAGCCTGGGCGGGCTCTCGAGAGCTGGAGAGACGAGGCCTCCAGGGCGATCGCCTTATAGGTAGCTCCTAGCACCCTGCGGGCTTATCAGCGTGCAGGTAAGGAGTTTGGGGATTTCAGGCAGGGTAGGGGTTACCCCCATTGCTGGCCTGCCCCGGTTGAGCACCTAGCTGAATTCTGTGTCCTGCTGAAGGGGCGTGGCCTTTCAGTGAGGACTATCAGGGCTAGGTTAGCCGGCCTCGCCTTTCTGTCCAAGGCGGGGGGGTTTGGTGATTTTTCGGGTGATTTTCGCATCCGGAGGATGCTGGAAGGTTGGGTGAGGGAGCGACAGGGGTTCCCTTCTGACACTCGTCGGGCCCTGACGGTTCAGCAGCTGTCTCTGATTAATCAGACATTTGGCAGTCTGTGTGCCTCTCTTTACGAGGCTCGGCTGTTCAGGGCAGCGACTTGTGTTATGTTTTTTGGGGCCCTTAGGGTCAGCGAGGCACTGGCCTCCTCGCAGTCTGACGTGTCGCTCCGCGCCTTCCAGCTCGCTGATCTGACCTTTAGACAGGGGGGTGTCTCTCTTTTGGTGAGACACTCCAAGACAGATCAGTTACACAGAGGGGTTAGACTTGAACTCAGCGCAGCCACCGATAAGTCTGTTTGCCCGGTGGCTGCTTTGCAGCAATTTTGTGTTTTGCGTGGGTCAGGGCGTGGGTACCTTTTTCTACACCAGGATGGCTCCCCCCTGACCCGGTATCAATTCTGGGCAATAGTGTCTAAGGCAATGTCTCAGGTAGGCATGGATCCCGCCGGCTATGGAACGCATTCGTTCCGTATCAGCGCCGCCACTAGCGCGGCACTTTCTGGTTTCCCGGCCCAACGGATTCAGGAGATCGGCCGCTGGCGGTCAGCGGCATATTTGGGTTATGTTAGGCCCGCTGAGGATTCTGGGCAGGGTTTAGGCTAGGTAACCTCTCTGTGTGTGTCCTCTTCCATGTTCCCAGTCCAGGCAGAAACCGACGGCGCTGCTGTGTGGCCACAGCATGGTCTTCTGGGCCGGCCGCTCCGCAGCCAGAAGCGCCATCGGGACCCAGCTGTCGTTGGGACGGTGGGTCAATGTTGTTTGGATGGGCCGGAGGGGTATGCGGTGGGAGGGGCTCCTACCGACGTTGCTGGGTACTCAGCACCTCAGGGCGGTACCCGGCGCTGCTGGGCGGGCGGCTACCCAGGGTCGCGCCCAGATGGGACTGGGTGGTCGGCAGCCCATAGCCGCACCCAGATGGCTGGTCTTGCACCTCGGTGGCAATGACCTATGCCTGCTTGGCGGTCTACCGTTGATCGTCCAGGCGCGCGAAGACCTGCGGCGGCTTCGCACGGTATGGCCCACCACGCAAGTGGTGTGGTCAGAGATCCTTCCAAGGATCGTTTGGAGGGACGCCATTTCCCTTAGGGCCATCCACCGGGTTAGACGCAGGGTGAATAAGGCCGTGGGAAAAACTGTCAAAGAATTAGGTGGGGTGGTAGTGGCCCATCCCCTCATCACCGTAGATCGGCCGTGGCTTTACCGGGCCGATGGCGTTCACCTGTCAGAACAGGGGAACGCCATTTTCTTACAGGACCTGCAGAGGTCTCTGCGTGAGCTGGCGCAGATAGAGGGGGGAGTCGGGGGGCCAAGATAGAGATCTGACCCCCGCTCCGTGGCAGGTTAGGGGCGGAAATCTGGGTGGTTTCAGCAACTGCGCGTTCTCCCTTGGGCATCTTTGGGGATGATTGACAGGTTCTCTCCAAGCCCATGGTGGGTGCTACCTGCGCACTTGGGGGGAACCTGTCTTTGGGTCCCGCTATTGAAGTCCCAGGGTAGGGGTGAGCCGGCGGGACCCCCCTCATGCGAGTGTATGGCAGGGTCTCAGGTGAGGGAGAGGTCCCTCACCTGGACCAGCATCGATTACGCCCATAGTTGCCCAGGAATGTTGACCTTTTACGTCATTTCCGCCCCGGAAGTGTTTGTTTGACCCTGCAGGTCCACTGTTTCCGGGCCATAGTTGAGTAAGTTGATTTATGCAAATTTATGCTAATTCATGCTAATTTAATTAATAAATTATGCAAATTTATTATAATAAAAATGACCCAAGTTTAAATCCAGCTCTTGTGTCCGAGTCGTTACTCCGTCTCTTCTGCAATATACAATGACAAATCTAATATTAAAAGTCTAAAATAAGAATCTAACATTAAAAGTCTAAAAACCCCATTATTTAAAAATCATACACACAAACATACCATACATAAAAGTACACAGGCAAGGGGAGATATCTCAGTTCCCCAATGCCAGACGGCAGAGGAGGGTTTTAAGGAGTTCACGAAAGGCAAGTAGGCTGGGGGCAATCCTAATCTCTGGGGAAAGCTGGTTCCAGAGGGTTGGGGGCACCACAGAGAAGGCTCATCCCCTGGGTCCCGCCAGCCGATATTGTTTAGTCGATGGGACCCGGAGAAGGCCCACTCTGTGGGACCTAAGGGACCGCTGGGATTCGTGTGGCCAAAGTCGGTCCTGGAGATATTCTGGTCCGGTGCCATGAAGGGCTTTATAGGTCATAACCAACCCTTTTATTATAGGATTTTCATAGTACTATTCCCTTTAAAACGGTGTTTATGTAGCTAAACCTTCACAATAATAAGTCACACCTTATCTACTTTTGCATATACAAACGTATGTTCATGTACATAACTGTATATGCAGTATATGCATACATGTACAAATGCATGCATATCAGAAATACTGGCATTTAACATATGATGTGTTTTTTGTCCATTTTCAAAGGTAGGGCTTAATATACAGTATGCCAGGCTTGAAATTTTTGGCTTGGACAATCTGGAACTGTGCCACCGGCAATCTGATCTAAGCACAGTACACCAAATTTGGTACGAATTACCTGTCAATCAGCCATAGTGATTCGCTTAACATCCATAGCAAGAAACATAATAAAATGGGGCAAAACTCCATTGACAAATGCCTCGCTTAGCAACAGAAATTTTGGGTTCAATTAAAGCAATAGCACTTAGACGTCTTCACAGTGCTTTATAGCCCTCTCTAATGGTTTACAGAGTCAACATATCACCCCCAACAATCTGGGTCCTCACTTTACCCACCTCGGAAGGATGGAAGGTTGAGTCTACCTTGACCCTGGTGAGATTTGAACTGGTGAACTACAGACAGCAGTCAGCAGAAGCAGCTTGCAGTACTGCACTTTAACCACTTCATCACCAATGCTCATTTATCAATTATGGTCATACTTCGAAGACCTACCTGTAAATGGAATGAATGAATAAATGAACAAATATACACATACATATATACCCTACACATATGCAGCTGTGAGAGCAATCATGGGCTTTCCCAAATATGCCCATGTTACACCAACACTCCACAGTCTGCATTGGTTGCCGATCAGTTTCCGGTCACAATTCAAAGTGTTGGTTATGACCTATAAAGGCCTTCATGGCACCAGACCAGAATATCTTCTACCTTCTACTGCACGAATCCCAGCGGCCGATAAGGTCCCACAGAGTGGGTCTTCTACGGGTCCTGTCAACTAAACAATGCCGCTTGGTGGGACCCAGGGGAAGAGCCTTGTGGCGGCCCCAGCCCTCTGGAACCAACTCCCCCCAGAGATTAGAACGGCCCCCACCCTCCTTGTCTTTCGCAAATTACTTAAGACCCACCTTTGTCGCCAGGCATGGGGGAATTAAGTTATCCTTTCCCCCAGGCTACTACAAGTTATGCATGGTATGTTTGTGTGTATGTTTGGTTTTTTATAATAAGGGTTTTTTAGTTGTTTTTATTAATTGGATTGTTCATGTTGTTTTACCACTGTTGTTAGCCGCCCCGAGTCTGCGGAGAGGGGCGGCATACAAATCCAATTAATAATAATAATAATAATAATAATAATAATAATAATAATAATAATATCTCAGGGACCGCATTCTGCTGCACGAATCCCAGCGACCAGTTAGGCCCCACTGAGTGGGTCTTCTTCGGGTCCCATCAACTAAACAATGTCGCTTGGTGGGACCCAGTAGAAGAGCCTTCTCTGTGGTGGCCCCAGCCCTCTGGAACCAACTCCCCCCAGAGATTAGAATTGGCCCCACTGAGATACTCTTTCCCCCTAGGCCTTTACAATTTTATGCATGGTATGTCTGTATGTATGTTTGGTTTTGTAATAAGGGTTTTTAACAGTTTTAATATTGGATTGTTATATGCTGTTTTTATTACTGTTGTTAGCCGCCCCGAGTCTACGGAGAGGGGCGGCATACAAATCAAATTAATAATAATAATAATAATAATAATAATAATAATAATAATAATAATAATAATAATATCTGATATTTTTAGAGTGATAGTTCTCCTAGTTTTCATTGTTCAACTCTATATTCACGTTGCCTTTTATTCCAATTTAGTTTAGAACTCATAGGACGGTGTTTCCCTTTTACATTTTTGAGTGGATTGCCTGCGAAATAAATAGAATTCAAACCTGAGGAACGACATTCCCTGTCAGTCTGGGATCAATCAAAGTACCTGTACTTTAAAAAAAATAGAATTATTGTCTTACATTTAATCGTATCAACACTATTAGCTGTGTATAAGTGTGTATAATTAATCAGCATAATTATCTAGCTAAAAGGCTTTTATATAAGGTAATCATCCTGAATTACATTGGAACAGGGTGGTTTGAATTAAATTTTGATGATGAAAGGGAAAAAAAGAATAAAGAACAGAAGGGAAATAAATTAGACTGTAGCAAGTCAATTGTTGGAAGGTTATAAAATTTGAATAATTACTATTTTTTAGAAGATTTGCTTTTATAAAATATTTGTATAACTTATAAAACTGATGTAATATTGAAAATACCGGAGAAAATACGACTTCAGCAATACAGTGATCAATGCCTGGAATGCACTACCAGACACTGTGGTTTCTTTCCCAAACCTAAAAACTTTAACCTTAGACTATCTACAGTCGACTTATCTCTGTTTCTAAGAGGTCTGTAAGGGGCGTGCATATGGACACCACTGTGCCTACCATCCCTGCCCTACTGCCCTACCGTTCTCTTTTTATTGTTATATTTTACTTATGTTTATACAATAAACTATCCTATAAATGATTGACAAATAGATAGATAGATAGATAGATAGATAGATAGATAGATAGATAGATAGATAGATAGATAGATAAAGATTTAGATAGTGACTGTAATTGTTGGAATGTTATAAGAGCTATATAATTTTTAAAGGTCCTTATATGAGATTTTATGGATTTTTTGCTGTAAAGATTTTAGATAATTAGGGATTCTTTTCTTTTTATTTATTATTGTATACTGGGAAGTTGATAATGTTATTAACCATCGAATGGAAATGTATTGATGAGATTAGAATTTGTTTAATTAAATTGCAACTGTACAGGCACTTCACTCTTAGTTCAGTTTTTTCTGCAAAAGGCTTCCAGATTTGAAGCAAAATGACCCTCCCCAAGGCTGAAAATCAGCTGCCCAGCATGCACATGTGCACTGGAGCTAACATAGAGCAATGCCTTCCAATATAGCTCCACATATCACCTGTGGCACATGTGCCATAGATTCACCATCACTGCTCTAGGAAAACTGACATTCACTTTCTAGTTAATTTTTGTTATAATTTTCCACTATATTGATAATTGTTTCAATGTATGTCTATGCTGACACTGATTAGTACATTTTACCCAATATCTGTCGTATTAAAACAGTTTTCTTTTTAATGACCATGGAGGCTTGAAGGTTTTAAGACTACACAATGACTGAATTATAAATTTTATCTATCATAGAAACATGGAAGACTGACGGCAGAAAAAGACCTCATGGTCCATCTAGTCTGCCCTTATACTATTTTTTGTATTTTATCTTAGGATGGATATATGTTTATCCCAGGCCTGTTTAAATTCAGTTACTGTGGATTTACCAACCACGTCTGCTGGAAGTTTGTTCCAAGCATCTACTAC
Source organism: Erythrolamprus reginae (assembly GCF_031021105.1). Lineage (NCBI taxonomy): Eukaryota > Metazoa > Chordata > Lepidosauria > Squamata > Dipsadidae > Erythrolamprus > Erythrolamprus reginae. Next base: position 15,178,090 of record NC_091952.1, read on the forward strand.
TCTTTCAGTAAAATAATATTTTCTCATGGTGCTTTTGATCTTTCCCCCAACTAACCTCAGATTGTGTCCCCTTGTTCTTGTGTTCACTTTCCTATTAAAAACACTTCCCTCCTGAACCTTATTTAACCCTTTGACATATTTAAATATTTCTATCATGTCCCCCCTTTTCCTTCTGTCCTCCAGACTATACAGATTGAGTTCATTAAGTCTTTCCTGATATGTTTTATGCTTAAGACCTTCCACCATTCTTGTAGCCCGTCTTTGGACCCGTTCAATTTTGTCAATATCTTTTTATAGGTGAGGTCTCCAGAACTGAACTGAATTATCTATCTATCTATCTATCTATCTATCTATCTATCTATCTATCTATCTATCTATCTATCTATCTATCTATCTATCAATCATCTATCTACCTATCTACCTATCTACCTATCTACCTATCTACCTATCTACCTATCTACCTACTTATCTACCTATCTACCTATCGATCTATCGATCTATCCATCTCTCTATCTATCTATCTATCTATCTATCTATCTATCTATATTGATATATAAAATAATATTGTAAAGTCAGCTGAAGTCATACAAGAAACCATTTACACCAATCTATTCTTTCTTAGATATATTTTTCTATGAGTATATCCTCTATAATCTTCATTATGTATTTTACTATGTGTATATCCATTATAACCCTCATTGTGTAATGGACAAAATCAATCAATAACAATATCTTAATTGATGGCTGTCTAGCCTTTGTCTTTGCTGCCTTTCCTTTGCAATGAAAGGAATTCCACCATTTTTCTGGGCAACTTACTCTATTATTGAACAGTCCCTACTTAGGATTTTGTGTCCCCCCCCCCCCCACCTCCTAACTTTCAGTTAAAATCTACTTTATTGATCGTTCTATACCAGAAGTTAATGTAACAAGATTACATTTAGCTTAGCAACAAGCAGATACAGTCACACAACATGCTACAATTAATTTATTAGCTGTAAAAATATAGTCTACATTTAAAAGTAATTAGGGTTGTTGATTGTTTGGTGACTTAATGTTTTAGTTTGTTCAGTTTATGGGATAATGCATTGTGAATATTCAGACAATTTTGTGAGAATTCAGACATTTGGTTGATCAAACGGAACTAATGACAGAGAACTTAGAATGAATTTCCATAATAATACGGCACAAAACAAGTAATTCTGTTTTACTGTTTATTTGTTCAATCCCATGCAGCCTACCATCCTACTGATCCCTTTCCTAAATACTTACTCATCCTGAAACAAGCACACACAAAGTGGTTTTATTCTGAAAATCAATTCAGTTTGGACATTTGTCTCCAAGCGAATCATATGTAAAATAAGATCTTTTTTTTTAATCAGTTTTTTTCAAGTTTTTATTTTGCATTGGTTTAAAATGCAACTTCCCTGTAAACCCTTTGCTAAACAATTTGGAAGTTCCATACTCTTCTTTCTTCCTCTATCCATCTGTCAAGATTTAGGGAAAATATTTTTTTTAAAAAAAAATACAATAAACGTCTTTAAAGTATTTTAAGATCTAGCATATTTTTTATTTAGTTCAACCAAAATAATGAAACATCTGCAGACATTTTGATATTTCTCAATTATATAGTATAGTCAAAAACATTTTCTAACCTGAATTTCAAACCTCCAAGTGGTTGATTGTATTATGTTGCCTTCAAAATTGAAAGCATGAAAAAAAAGACCGAATTATGGCTTTCAAACATGTCAGTTGTTAAATCTGAAAGGAGTCCAGTTGATTTACGTACCACATTGTTTAATATTTCTGTATGTGGCACACCCAGGAATTTGCAAAGCTGGACTTTTAGAAATCTACAATATATTTATTTTACAAAGCATATGTTGTTATATTAAAGCAGAGTAGAGGGTTATAAAGTCTCTTCATTTCTCTCCTTCTTTATTACAACATATGGATCATGCAAAAACTGATTTCTAATGTTCTTCCATTAATTTAAAAAATAAACATAATTTCCCACAAACAGGTGACAGTAGGAAATCATGTTTGAGACCAGATAAATACTGTATGCATCAGGATAATTGATTGAACAAGTAATAGCACCCAAAATGATTACACAGTCTGGTACTTACAAAAATAATTACACTTCTGAAAATCAAAATTAATTTGTACACTCCTGCTGCATTTTAAAAAAGTTGTTGACATTTCATTGTAGTGCTCCTAATGAAATTAAAATTATTAATAATTGTTTGTGCTTAAGTGTGACAAATGTCATTTAACTCAAAGTGGGGAAGTGTCACACAGGGCATTGCCAGACAGCTAAACTGGCAGCCTTTTATTCAGGACTTACATGCAAAATAGCAGCTGTCTTTAGGGTAAGCTAAGGGCAGAAAATACCACAATGAAGAAAGGAACAATTTAAGAGAAAAAAAGGTTTTTGAAAACCCAAGCATTCCCCACCCCCAAAGTTAAACGGGCTCGTAATTAATACTTTGTCTTAGTCAATCACACTATTATATTCAAGACAAATGTATTTTCTTCACAGCGAAACAACCTATATTTTCTTGATTTTAGGGTCCTGCTTGATCATCTGTTTAACCAATTAAATGGAACTGTCAATGTTCAGGGAATTGGAGGCAAGTCTATTGTCAGTCCCATAATTTCTGGAAGCTGCTTAACTTTTCTCAGTTCAAAGAAATCCCATAATTCACAAGGAGTTGCTTCAGTGGTAGGTTGCATGAGCCCTGGTAATACAGTGTTCCCTCGATTTTCATGGGTTCAAACCTCGCGAAAAGTCTATAGCATGGTTTTCAAAAATATTAATTAAAAAATACTTTGCGGGTTTTTTCCCTATACCACAGTTTTTCCCACCCGATGACGTCATATGTCGTCGCCAAACTTTCGTCCGCCTTTAATAAATATATTTTTTAATAAACTTAAATAAATAAACATGGTGAACTAAATGGTTGCTAAGGGAATGGGAAATTATAATTTAGGGGTTTAAAGTGTTAAGGGAAGGCCTGTGATACTGTTCATAGCCAAAAATAGTGTATTTAGTTCCGCATCTCTACTTCGCGGAAATTCGACTTTCGCAGGCGGTCTCGGAACGCATCCCACACGAAAATTGAGGGAACACTGTATTCACCAGCAGTGAAGGGCAGCAAAAAATTTTACCACCACACTGTGGCCATGGCTTATTGTGTGGGTGTGGCTTGATGGTCATGTGACCGGGAAGGAGTGGCTTGACAATCATGTGAGTGGCAGATGGCTTAAAGGTCATATGACAGGGTGGGAGTCGCTTACCAACCAAGGTAAATTGTCAATTAGGTGCTTGGACTCTTTCAGTTGATGAAGTCACATTATTTGAACAGCCACAAAAAGGACAAATTATAGCATTATTTGTTGAGGAGCACAGTAACATTTTAAGATTTGGTACTGAACCCACAAGGTTCACTATGATAACAGATTAGTTAAGTAGCTCAATTTTCTTTAATTGCTATAAAAGTTCAGTCCTAGATTGGTTGTTTGTTTGTTGATTTGATTTGATTTGATTTGATTTGATTTGATTTGATTTGATTTGATTTGATTTGATTTGATTTGATTTGATTTCCGCCCCTCTCCATAGACTCGGGGCGGCTAACAACAATAATAAAACAGCATATAACAAATCTAATATTTAATAACTAAAAAACCCTTATTAAAACCAAACATACACACAAACATGCCATGCATAAATTGTATAGGCCTAGAGGGAAGGAATATCTCAATTCCCCCATGCCTGACGACAGAGGTGGGTTTTAAGGAGCTTACGACAGGCAAGGAGGGTGGGGGCAGTCCTGATCTCTGGGGGGAGCTGGTTCCAGAGGGTCAGGGGCGCCACAGAGAAGGCTCTTCCCCTGGGTCCCACCAAACGACATTGCTTAGTCGACGGGATCCGAAGAAGGCCGACTCTGTGGGACCTAACTGGTTGCTGGGATTCGTGTGGCAGAAGGCGGTCCCGGAGATATTCTGGTTAATGATTAAATGATTAAAATGATTAAAGCATTTATGGGTAAACACATACTATTTAATTATTTCCTATTTTAAAAGTAATTAAGGACCATACTAAGGTACTAGAGAAGGAAGCACAATAAAAAAACTATTAAGTATTCAATAAATAGTGCATAAATTTTACAACCCCCAGTGCGTCCTCCCCCGTGTGCGGGCAACAGCCCATCACTGTCCGGAGGGCTGCCTTCCCACCTGAGCTCCATTTTCACTGGCAGAAGCACTGTGGGCTAGTCCAACTTGGTCATCCCTGTGGGCCAGATCTAAAAACTCCTCAGGACAGATCCAGCCCCTGTGCCTTGAGTTTGACACCCCTGTTATAGAGTCTCCTCTTGAGCAGGAGGTTGCACTAGAAGACCTCCAAATTCCCTTCTATCTCTGTTCTTCTGTTTTAGATTTTTGCACTCCACCATAACTGGATCTGTCCCCACTCCCCATCCCACATTACCAATATCCGATTTAGTGAACATTTTCTATTCAGATTTCCTCTTTATATTTTCACACATCTGCATTTCATCCATAGAAACATAGAAACATAGAAGACTGACGGCAGAAAAAGACCTCATGGTCCATCTAGTCTGCCCTTATACTATTTTCTGTATTTTATCTTAGGATGGATATATGTTTATCCCAGGCATGTTTAAATTCAGTTACTGTGGATTTACCAACCATGTCTGCTGGAAGTTTGTTCCAAGGATCTACTACTCTTTCAGTAAAATAATATTTTCTCATGTTGCTTTTGATCTTTCCCCCAACTAACTTCAGATTGTGTCACCTTGTTCTTGTGTTCACTTTCCTATTAAAAACACTTCCCTCCTGGACCTTATTTAACCCTTTAACATATTTAAATGTTTCGATCATGTCCCCCCTTTCCCTTCTGTCCTCCAGACTATACAGATTGAGTTCATTAAGTCTTTCCTGATACGTTTTATGCTTAAGACTTTCCACCATTCTTGTAGCCCGTCTTTGGACCCGTTCAATTTTGTCAATATCTTTTTGTAGGTGAGGTCTCCAGAACTGAACACAGTATTCCAAATGTGGTCTCACCAGCGCTCTATGTGCTAGATCCCTCCCTCCCATCTGTCTATCTTCTTTCCGGTTTTTGTTGAGCAAAAGAACAAATTCCTTTGAAGAATTCCTTTCCCTTCATGCTGCCCTCCCATAATTAACTTCGGAGTAGCTGAGCAGCAAGGATTCCATCAATTAATCAATATATTCTTGTTCCCTCTAAGTGCCAGTTAGAATAATATTTGCAGTTGTACACAAATGGCAGTGTGCTATGCTGCTGCAAATCCATGGTATCTTTTAAAAGGCAAGGGCCAGTTTTGTACAAATTAAGGCTTTTCTCAATAAATGTTTTTATTTGTTTTATTTATTTATTGGAATTGTATGCCGCCCCTCTCTGAAGACTTGGGGCGGCTTACAACATATAAAAGAACAGTAAAAAATAGCCTAAATCCAATTTTAAAATTAAACTAATCTAATATCAATATTAAGTTTTATTAATATTTATTAAAAGTTTTCCTCGTTTATTCCAAACTTATTCACAGAACCCTGCGATGATAAAAACTGGAGCTGTAGATTCGTCTAAGAAGAGAAGGGCCTGATTGGGCTGTGCATAGGAAATGAATATATCTCTTCTTCTCCTAGGAGTTGCAGTAATGCTGAGAGGTGTATTGAGGCGAAGACGGAGTAACACTCGGACACGGAAAGTTTGGGTATAATGGGGTCACTTTATTAATTCATTATCAATTAATTAATTAACCAAATAAGTCACATGACTTGCAGGGGTGCATAAATCAAAATGGGGGTGGAATCAACTGTCACAAACCTTTTCTGAGCAACTCTCGGGCGAAAGCTCTTTGCCTGGGCGTAGGGGAGTGGTATCCTTACACCTGCTCCCTACGCTGTGTCACGCCCCCATGGCGTGTGGGATGGCTCGCCCCTGGACTCTGGGAAGCCCCAGCCAGCGAGCCCCAGGTGCAGCCCCCTTCCCATACCCAAGCCGGTCGAGCCCTGTAATACGAGAAGGAGGTTGCCCCTCACCTCACTAGAGGTGCCCCTAAAGGAGATCACACAGTTGCTGCTTACGCCCATTTCAGCCCCCTTTCGCCCCCCCACAGTGACCTTGGGGGGGAAAGTAGCTGGTGAGTACACCCCCTAACCACACTCCCTCGCACAGAGTGGAGTAGGCGAAAAAACAGCCACAGTTAGGCCAATCTACCGTGACTGCCAAAAATTCCTACTCGGCCCCCCCAAGGGGCAACCCATCATATGCACCCTGTAACAGAGGGAGGGTGGGCGGGTGTCTCCGTTCGGAGACCAAGAACAAAGAGGAGCGGCGCCAGGAGCAGGCCCCTTATATAGGGGCCTCCCCAGCTGCTCCTCAACCAATCTGTGCCCAGTGCACCACAATGATGTCGCCGCGGCCCCCGTAGATGATGCGTGGCTGTGGGCTCCGCCCCCAACATGGCGGCCTCCTTCCCCGCCCACACCGCAAACCTCGCCGGCCCAGTAAGAGGCCGACGGTCCTTGGCAGCCATGGCAGAATAGAATGGAATGGAATGGAATGGAATGGAATGGAATGGAATGGATTGTGCAGAAGCAGATATGTTGACATTTAAAATAAACAATAAAGAAGACTCAGAGTACTATAAAACCTGGAATACTTTTTATGAATGGTTAGAAACAAGAAAAGAACAAAACTAATGTATTGTTCTTATGAATTAAATATAAAATAAAAAAGATGAAGTTACTTAACTAATAACATTTTAAAGACAAATTATGAACTATTAGATTTGTATTAATCGAGATATTGTAATATTGATTGATCTAAGTTGCTTCTCTCCTTCATTAGTTTCCACCTATTGCTTCTTGTCCTGCCTTCAAGTGAGCCGCTCCGAGTCTCCGGAGAGGGGCGGCATACAAATCTAATTAATAATAATAATAATAATAATAATAATAATAATAATAATAATGTGCTTTGGAGAATAGGTCGACTCCTTCTTTGTGTCAAACCCTGAGATATTGAAACACTGCTATCATTTCTCTCCTAGTCTTTCTTTTCATTAAACTAGGCGTATCCAGTTCCTGCAACCCTTCATTATATGTTTTAGCCTCTAGTCCACATGAAGAGCTAAAATAAGAGGTAAATTTTTCCTTCCTTGATTGTAGGAATTTTTTTTATACAGAATGTCTGCTTGCAATAGTGCAGCTAGATTTGGATCTCTCAGAGAGGAACACACAATCAAACAGGATTGGCAACTAAACCTAGGCTGGCAGAAAAAATTGAGAACACATTAGGGCAGAGGTTTTCAAACTTGGCAACTTTAAGACTGGCGGACTTCAGCTCCCAGAATTCTTCAGCCAACAGAGCTGGCTGAGGAATTCTGGGAATTGAAGTCGCCAAGTTCGAAGACTTCTGCATTAGGGGTATATAGGTGCATACAATGAGAGGGGGGAGGGAGGGAGGAAGAGAGAGAGAGAGAGCTGTTTCTTTTGATTGTATCATCCTTAGATTTTTCTTTTATTTTCTGCTGCAATGCTACATTTTGCATTAAGTATGGTATGATTGCTTAAAGGGAGCAGTTCGGTAGTTCAATTAGTTTTATTTTTAAAATCAGGACATGATTGTTGTACCCTTTTAATTTGCTTTTTCTGAATTAAACTCAAGTCAATCTATATAGGAGTGTCCTAAGGAGCTCTTGGAATAAATATCTATCTGATTCAGCTTCAAGCTTGGAAAAAGACACTGGAAACATGGAGTGCAATAGGAAAGATGCTTTAATGATGAAGCGGAACTATCAAGTGCATAGTTCTCTGGCGCCACTGAATACATTCAATTGGGAGGGGGTGGCCAGTGGTGAGCTGCCAAAGTTTTTACTCCCACAAAATGAGGACATGGCTTATTTTGAGGGTGTGGCTTGATGGTCATGTGACCAGGTAGGAGTGGCTTGCCAGCCATGGGACCAGGTGGGAGTGATTTGACAATCACGTGACTGGGAGTGACTTAAAGGTCATGTGACTGGGTGGGAGTGGCTTACCGACCAAGGTATGTTTTCAAATACGTGCTTGGACTCTTTTTCAGTTGATTAAGTCACAATATTTGAATAGCCACAAAAAGGACAAATGATAGACATGTTGAGGAGCACAGTAACATTTTAAGGTTTTGTACTGAACCCACAAGCTTCACTATGATAACAGATTAGGCAAGTAGCTCAATTTTCTTTCATTGCTATGAAGGTTTAGTTCTAGATAATGATTAAAATGATTAAAATATTTATGGGTAAAAACATACTATTTGATTATTTCCTATTTTATAATAATAATAATAATAATAATAATAATAATAATAATAATAATAATAATAATAAATAAATAAAAATAAAAATAAAAATAAAAATAAAAATAAAAATAAAAATAAAAATAAAAATAAAAATAAAAATAAAAATAAAAATAAAAATAAAATAAAATAATAATAATAATAATAATAATAATAATAATAATAATAATAATATCGTGATCGTGGAGAAAAAGAAAGTATGGATCATCGACATCGCAATCCCAGGAGACAGCAGAATTGAGGAGAAGCAGCTAGAGAAATTAGTGAAATACGAAGATCTAAAAATCGAGCTGCAACGACTCTGGCATAAGCCAGTGAAAGTGGTCACAGTAGTACTTGGCACACTGGGCGCAGTACCAAAGGATCTCAGCGGACATTTGAAAACCATCTGTCAATTGCAAAAGGCCGCTTTACTGGGATCGGCAAACATAATTTGCCGCTACATCACAGTCCTAGATGCTTGGGAAGCGCCCGACTGGTGATGAAATACGAAATCCAGCATAGTGATCTCATTTGCTGTGTTGTACTGACATAATAATAATAATAATAATAATAATAATAATAATAATAATAATAATAATAATAATTTATTAGATTTGTATGCTGCCCCTCTCCAAAGAATTAAGGATCATACTAAGGTACTAGAGAAGGAAGGACAATAAAAAAACTAGTATTCAATAAATAGTGCATAAACTTACTACCCCCACTGTGCCCCCCCCCCCCTCATGGGGGCAGCAGCCCATTACTGTGTGTGGCTATTATACCTTCTCTAGGGCAATGACCCACATGCTCACAGACATGACTACATATGCTACCCGTGGCACATGTGCCATAGGTTCGCCATCACAGCACTAAACCAAACATTATAGCTCTTTCATGTTATGGGAACTCTACATTTTACTTGTGATTTCAAATTGGATTGTAGTGATATATTTATTAATTTTGAAATTGGAATGTCTTACCTTGTACTACGTCTAGTTATAGGCACATGAAAAATAGTACTACTACCAAAACTAATACTACTAATTATACTTCATTGGCATTACAATCATCTCCTTTTCTCATCAGCACAAAAGATCTTCCTGTAACATTTACAAAGCTCTAATTTGAGTCTCTCTCTCTTCAATCACTGACAAGCCACAATGTGGATCAAAATATTTCCATTCAGTTTAGTTTTAAAAAGAGGAAAAGTTTGAAAGATAATTGAAATATTCTTCAGATCTGGAACAATGTTTCCAAAATCCCACATTGAGAAGGGAAGATCAAAGCATTTGAAAGTTCTAGTTTTGATTATGATAATTAAGAATGATGATGATGATGATTCTTCAGAGTAGAGCTGGAAGGGACCTTGAAGGTCTTCTAGTCTAACCCCCACCCTGCAAAGGCAGGAAAATCTATACCATTTCAGACAAGTGGATTTCCAGTCTCATCTTAAAAGCCTCCAGTGATGGAGCACCCATAACTTCTGAAGGCAAGTGGTCCCACTGGTTGATTGTCCTCACTGTTAGGAAGTTACTCTTCCTCGATTAGTTTCCATCCATAGTTTCTTGTCTTGGCTTCTGAAAAATAAATTTATTTATCTGTTCTGCTGGGCTCTCTGATAGGAGCCTCCCGAAAATTCAAGGGTACAAATTTCAGACACACACACGTTTGAAAATTCAAAACAATGTTCTTTATCCCAAAATTCAAAATAAACTAAGCACTCTTTTTGTATTGGAAAGAGCACTCATCCCAAAACAACCTTGTAGGCTGTACAATTAACCTTAAGCAGTCATTAAGTACTTAGCTAGCAGCTGTGAAGAAACTTCACACCCCTTCTTCTTCTTCTAATGAAGTTAGACACACACACACACACGTTGCTCTGCTTTGTTTTCAAAGGCGTGAAAAATCAACAAAGTCCAGAAACCAGCAACACAGAATTCCTGATGAATTGCGATCAGATACTCTTCCACAATGGCCAAACCCACATGCTGCTATTTATAGCAGCAGCCCTAATTACTGGAGCCCCACCCAAACACAGGTGGCCGCTCTTATCTCCTGTAATATGTCCTTACTTGGTCTCTTCTATGCATAATTCTGCGCTTGTGTGGATCCAAAACATCTTCATCTGAATCAATGGAAGATAAGGGAGATTGACTGCCTGGGCTGTGTGCCAAGCCCCCCTCTGCTGAGTCACTCCCACCTTCTTCTTTGTTTGAGGAAACTAAACTCTGAACTGACTCTGTCGGCAATAACACAGGCCTGTGACATGTTGAAGTTTCCCCTGCATCCACCTCCACATTCCCTGGGGCAGGAGCTGGGCCAGAGCCAACCACAACATTTATCTATTTATTGGATTTATATGCCACCCCTCTCCAAGGACTCGAGATGGCTTACAACATATAAAAACAACAATTACAATAGATAAATCCAATTAAATTAAAATTAAACAAACAATCAAAAACCCCAACTGTGTTAAAAATCAGTCATACTCATTCAATAACAATCATACAAACATTTGTCTGCCAGAGGGCTGAGATCTAATTGCCCCAAGCCTGGTGGCATAGGTGAGTCTTAAGATTCTTGCGATAGGCTGGGAGGGTAGAGGCAGTATGAATCTACTGGAGGAGCTGATTCCAGAGGGCTGGGGCCTCCACAGAGAAGCCTCTTCCCCTTAGGCCCCACCAGACAGCATTGTCTAGTTGACAGGACCTGGAGAAGGGCGACTCTGTGGGACCACATTGGTCGCTGGGATTCATGCAGCAGAAGGCAATCCCGCAAGTAATCTGACCCAATGCCATGTAGGACTTTATAGGTCATTACCAACACTTTGAATTGTGTCCAGAAACAATCAACAGCCCCTCTTGATTGACCACCTCTTCTTTGTGGCGATCTCTCAAATACTAGAATATTGCTATCATGTCCCCCACTTGTCCTTCTTTTCAGCCTTTCTTCATAGGTTTTTGTCTCCAGGCCTTTAATCATCTTAGTTGCTCTTCTTTGCATTTTTTTCCCAAAGTCTCAACATCTTTTTTTGTAATGTGGTGACCAAACCTGGATACCAGGTGTGGCCTTCTATGGATTTATAAAGTGGTACTTAAACTTCATGCAATTTTGATTGTATGCCTCTGTTTATATAATCAAGTTTTGTATTAGCTTGATAGATTATGATGATGATGATTATTATTATTATTAGTAGTAGTAGTAGTAGTACATTTCCTCTGGAGAGTTCTCAGGAGGGGCTGGTAATTTTGGGTCAATTCAAGTTGATTCTGGTCCAAGCTTAGAAATGCTTTTCTCAGTCAGATAAAACTCCATGCAAATCATACAGATTACATTTATTGTCTGATATCTCCATATCATAGCCTTACTAAGAGATGACATTCCTCAGATCCTATGTCTATAATCTGTCCCATTCATGGAAGATCTTACACCCTTCCATCGCAACCAGGTGTCACCCCATGTCTAATTATGACGATGATTAAGGATTTACTCCATATTTAGAAAGTTACTAAATTCTTTTAATTTAGATTAAACTCAAGGACATTTTTAGTGTTATGGAGCAGAGTGATTTACTAAAGGATAGGAAGCATTCATCCATAATATCTAGAGAGATCTCTCGGAGCATACATAGCCCATGGGCAAATGGTGTAACTTTGATACATGCTTACTCTGAATTTTAAATGCAGGCATAATAAATTAGATTTAAAATGCACCTAGGGCTTTAAGGATATATGCTACTTTCCAAATGAATTAATGGCATAGATGTAAGAAACTGGATTCACACTGAGTCACCCTCATTGGGGAAATTCTGCCCTGTGATTTTTTTCATGCCAGACCAGTATATCAAAGATATCCATGGAGCCCTGTGTGACATAAAGAGCAGGAAGATTGTTTATAGAACAATATGGAATGAAAGAGCATCTACAAAAATCAATGAAAGACTCAGCTATGAGTGAGCAATTTTGAAAGCAATGCAGATTCGTCAGCACTATCTGACCAATATTTCATGGTTAGTTCCTTCCCATTGTGATTTATCTATTTATTTGGTTGATGAAGCAATTCTTAAACCTCTAGCGAAGATACAAGGCCATTTCTATTTGTGCTGTGATAAAGCTTCATTAAAATTAAAAAATAAAATAAAATAACTGACATCACACTTGGCTAATAAAGAATTCTATTCTAAATGTTATGGGGAAGAAAATCAGAAGCTAGGTGTTGTGGTTGGCTCTGGGCCAGCTCCTGCAATGGGGAATTTGGACCTTCGTTTAGGAGAATCCTCAGGTTCCCAGAGACTTGTCTTATTGCCAGCGTCTTCTGATAGTGAAGATTCATTGCCAAAGTCAGACACTGGGGGAGTGGAATCGGACAGAGAGGTGGATGCAGCCAGCCCATAAGGTGTTCTGCTGGGCTCTCTGGTAGAAGCCTCCCGAAAATTCATGGGTACAAAGTTCAGACCCACACACGTTTGAAAATTCAAAACAATGTCCTTTATCACAAAATTCAAAAGAAACAAAGCACCCTTTTTGTATTGCAAAGAGCACTCTTCCCCAAAACAACCTTGTAGGATGTGCCAGTCCCTTAATCAGTCCTTAAGTACTTAGCTAGTAGCTGTGAAGAAACATCACAGCCCTCCTTCTTCCCACAAAGTGAAACACACACACACTTTACTCTGCTTTGGTGTCAAAGGCGTGAAAAATCCACAAACAAAGTTCAGAAACAGCGAGGCACGATCCTGAAGAACTGCGATCAGATAATCTTCCACAACGGCCAAACTAGCACGCTGCTATTTATAGCAGCAGCTCTAATTACTGGAGCCCCACCCAAACACAGGTGGCCTCTCTTATCTCCTGTAATATTTCCTCAATTGGTCTCTTCGATGCATACGTCAGCGCCTGCGTGGGTCTAACAATTCGTCATCCGAATCGACTGAATAAAATCGTGATTGGCTTCCTGGGCTATGTGCCAAGCCCCCCTCTTCCAAATCACCCCCACCTTCTTCTTCGTCTGAGGAAACTGCATTCCCTGACTCTGCCGGCAACAAAACAGGCCTAGGATAGGTTGACCTTTCCCCTGCCTCCACCTCCACATTCCCTGGGGCAGGAGCTGGGCCAGAGCCAACCACAACATTAGGTAATGATCCTATTAGTGAGTCATCAGACTAGGAGGATTATTGGTTGATAGATGCTCGTATGCGCAGGCTCATAGCTAGAAGGGACCAACTGCGCAGGTATCATAGAAGATAAGGGAGAACACCTGTGGCTGAGGCAATTAGGTTAATGGGGTTGCTGATAAATTACGGGTGTTGCGGAGTGCGCATGTGGGCATTTATCCATTTGGAGAAAGACTATTGTTTTGGTTTGAACTGTTCCAGGACTTTCACAGACTTTTTGGATATTTCACAGTTAAGTACATCTTGTGAACTCATTGCAGGGGGGTGGCTGTGACGCTTTCACAGTTGCCTCTATCTGCTCTGTTTGTTTTTGCCTCTTGCAGCATTCCAGGACTGTAATCTGTGTGAGAGTAATTTGGCTCTGTTTAAAATGCATGCGTACAGCACTATTTTTTGATAAATGGATTTTCTTTTTACTCTGAGATGGTGTGTGTGTGTGTTTGAATTTACATTCCTAACTCATTGGGGGGGGGGGCTCTTGGTGAAGGGCCTGGCATAACACTAACACCCCTCTGAGTTCCTTCAATTAAAAAAAGAGTTCATTTATGTTCTGCCAAGCTCTCTGATAGGAGCCTCCCGAAAATTCAAGGGTACAAATTTCACATACACACACTTTTGAAAATTCAAAACGACGTTCTTTATCACAAAAGTCAAAATAAACTAAGCACTCTTTTTGTATTGCAAAGAGCACTCTTCCCAAAACAACTGGGTAGTCTGTACAATGTCCCTTAAGCAGTCATTAAGTACTTAGCCAGCAGCTATGAAGAAACTTCATACCCCTTCTTCTTCCAATGAAGTGAGACACACACACACGTTGCTCTGCTTTGGTTTCAAAGGTGTGAAAAAGCGACAAAGTCCAGCACACAAGATTCCTGATGAACTGCGAACTGATATTCTTCCACAATGGCCAAACCCATAAGATACTATTTATAGCAGCAGCCCTAATTACTGGAGCCCTACCCAAACACATGTGGCTTCCCTTATTTCCTGTAATATGTTCTTACTTGGTCTCTTCTACGCATAATTCTGCGCTTGCGTGGGTCCAACATGTCATCATCTGAAGCTACAGAAGATAAAGAAGGTTGACTGCCTTGGCTGTGTGCCAAGCCCTCCTCTGCCGAGTCACTCCCACCTTCTTCTTCATCCGAGGAAACTAAACTCTGAAGTGATTCTGTCAGCAATAAGACAGGCCTGTGACATGTTGAAGTTTCCCCTGAATCCACCTCTCCATTCCCTGGGGCAGGAGCTGGGCCAGAGCCAACCACAACAATTTATATGTGCATGCAAATGTGTGTGTGTGTGTGTGTGTGTGTGTGTGTAAAATATATTTTTTGCTGATAATGAAAAGGGAGAGTAGTATAGGGGACACGCACGGGAGAGAGATTTTGGTGAAATCACCAAAATATCTCACATGCGTGAGCATCCCCTTAAGCTTCTATGCATGTGCAGAAAGTTAAAAAGACCAAAAATTGAGGGGGGGGGGGGAGGTGCCACTGAAGGACCGGCAGTGGAGCAGTTGCATGCAAATTGTGCAATCTGGCAGCCGCTACCGGAATGGAGTCGCCTACTGAACTGGTAGCAACCCACCACTGATACACACACAGAATAGAATAGAATAGAATAGAATTATTTTACATGCCAAGTGTGATTTGGACACTCAAGGAATTTGTCACTGGTGCATATGCTGTCAATGTACATTAAAGAAAATATACATTTGTCAAGAACCGCGATGTACAACATTTAATGATTATCATAGGGTACAAATAAGCAATCAGAAAACAATCAATATTAATATAAATCGTAAGGAGACAAGCAACATGTTACAGTCATAGAGTCATAAGTAGGAGGAGATGGATGTTAGGAACAATGAGAAGACTAATAGTAACGCAGCCTTAGTGAATAGTTTGACAGTGGTGAGGGAATTATTTGTCTAGCAGAATCTGGGGACAGTGCAACATTTATCAAATGAGTCAGTTGATTTTTGATCACCTGACTATGTGGATATTGCAACAGTCATAAGTGTGAAAAACAGTCATCAGTCACTTTTTTCAGTGTCGTCATAACTTTGAACGGCCCACTAAGTGAAAACTGTTGTAAGTCAAGGACTACCTGCATTGTTGATAGGAAAACAACTTGTCCATTTTGAAAGGAATTCTAAAAGCACCTCTTTTAGCTCTTATCTCTGCTTCTACCTAAAAAGGACAAGAAATTTTGCCCATGGTGGAGCTGCAAAAGCAGGTATTCGTGATTCGATTGAATTGGGTTAAACTGATATGACTGCAGGAAAGAGGATGCACTAGTTAAAACTAAGAAGAAAAGATAACTACATTTTCGAGAGACATCCAATTTCGGGAGCTAAACAAATCCAACTAGATTTGAAGTACATCCTGTGGGTTTTTGCAAATCCCTGAAAACTGACCCTTGCCTTAAAGGAGGATGTCTGACAGCTCTTGTCATCATTTTTCTTAGCCAGGAGCAAAATACACGAGCCAAAAGTGGGAATATTTTGAGAAAGTTGCTTTTATTAGAACAGCATTTAAAACCCTTTCACTGTTTTGTGATCACCACTGTGTTGATTGTTTGAATTTTCTTTAACAGATATCTGTTAAGCATTCAGGAACAGCGAGAAATCTTTAATTTTTTTTCTCCTGCCGGTATGATCTCAGTGTGCATCCTTTTACAGAACCTGTTGCACCGATAAGACAGAAACATTATGAAAAGAAAGCCTTGGTGAACCAGTGGTGCCCTGTGCACTGACCACTGGCTGTAGGCTGCATATCAGCTTCTCCTCAAAATGGGACCAAATCCAAGAAGCTGAGAACTATTGTCAATTTTCTTTTTTCAGGTGTGGAGGTAATCTCTCCCTCTAAGGCGGGGGTGTCAGACTCAAGGCCCAAGAACTGGATCCAGACCACTCTGGCCTGCAGCTGCTGCTGTTGTTGTTGTTGTTGTTGTTGTTGTTGTTGTTGTTGTTATTATTATTATTATTATTATTATTTTATTTATTGGATTTGTATGTCACCCCTCTCCGCAGACTCAGGGCAGCTAACAACAGTGATAAAAATCAGCATGTAACAATCCAATCCTAAAGAACTAAAAAAAACCTTATTATAAAACCAAACATACATACAAACATACCATGCGTAAATTGTAAGGCCTAGGGGGAAAGAATATCTCAGTTCCCCCATGCCTGACGGCAAAGGTGGGCTTTAAGAAACTTACAAAAGGCAAGGAGGGGGGGGCAATTCTAATCTCTGGGGGGAGTTGGTTCCAAAGGGCCAGGGCCACCACAGAGAAGACTCTTCCCCTGGGTCCCGTCAAATGACATTGTTTGGTTGACGGGACCCGGAGAAGGCCCACTCTGTGGGACCTAACTGGTCGCTGGGATTCTTGCAGAGTTGTCCTGGAAATAGCAAATTGACTGGCCTGCGGTGCCGTTTGAAGCCCTTCTGATTCTGTTTTCGCTGGCAGAGATTAGATTAGATTAGATTTATTGGATTTATATGCTGCCCCTCTCCGGAAACTCGGGGCGGCTCACAGCAATGATAAAAACAGTACATAGTAACAGATCCAATTCCCACCAATCTAATTACAATTTTAAATTTAAAAATTCATAAAACAATCCCAATATATATAAAAAACAGACACACAGTCAATCAATCAGATGGCAAAACAACATCAGCAAGGGGGAGATATTTTAGTTCCCCCATGCTTGACGACAGAGGTGGGTTTTAAGGAGTTTACGAAAGGCAGGGAGGGTGGGGGCAATCCTAATCTCAGGGGGGAGCTGGTTCCAGAGGGTCGGGGCCCCCACGGAGAAGGCTCTTCCCCTGGGTCCCGCCAGACGACATTGTTTAGTCGACGGGACCCGAAGAAGGCCGACTCTGTGGGACCTAACTGGTCGCTGGGATTCGTGCAGCAGAAGGCGGTCCCTGAGATATTCTGGTCCCGTGCCATGAAGGGCTTTATAGGTCATAACCAACACTTTGAATTGTGACCAGAAACCAATGCTGACTGCGGAGTGTTGATGTAACATGGGCATACTTAGAGAAGCCCATGATAGCTCTCGCAGCTGCATTCTGCACGATCTGAAGTTTCCGAACACTTTTCAAAGGTAGCCCCATGTAGAGAGCATTACAGTAGTCGAGCCTCGAGGTGATGAGGGTTGCAGGAGGCCATTCCAGCTGAAAACAGAGCTCACAAGGGCTGCCCTTGGCACCCACAAATTCTATTTTTGCTGGCAGAGGGTTTCAGAAAGCCATCGTATCCTAAACGCAGCTCATGAGGGCTGCATATACCCCACTGGAGCTCTGTTTTCACTAGCAGAGGATTGCATAGCCAAAAAGGGAGCTTGGGAAACTGTTTTCACTGGCAGAATGCCTAGGCCACCACAGTTCCCCCCAACACAAGTGACATCATGCTGCTGTCCATACTCACCCTGTCCCCCTCGCACCAAGGTCAAACACAACCCTGATGCATCTCGCAATGAAATTAAGTTTGACACTCTTGATCTATGCGCTTTCAGCATCTGAGGGAAAAATAATTTGCCATCACTAGTATACTGTAGGGTAGTGATGGTGAACCTATGGCATGAGTGCCACAGGTGGCACTCAGAGCCATATCTGCTGGTACGTGAGCCATTTATTTATCTATCTATCTATCTATCTATCTATCTATCTATCTATCTATCTATCTATCTATCTATCTATCTATCTATTAGATTTGTATGCTGCCCCTCTCCAAAGACTTGGGGCGGCTAACAACAATAAAAAAGACAATGTAAACAAATCTAATATTAAAAATAATCTAAAAAACCCCAATTTAAAGAACCAATCATACATACAAGCATATCATGTATTAATTCTATAAGCCTAGGGGGAAGGGGAAATTTCAATTCCCCCATGCCTGACGACACAGATGGGTTTTAAGGAGCTTGCAAAAGGCAAGGAGGGTGGGGGCAACTCTGATATCTGGGGGGAGTTGGTTCCAGAGGGTTGGGGCTGCTACAGAGAAGGCTCTTCCCCTGGGTCCCGCCAGATGACATTGTTTAGTCGACGGGACCCAGAGAAGGCCAACTCTGTGGGACATAACTGGTTGCTGGGATTTGTGTGGCAGAAAGGGGTCCTGGAGATATTCTGGTCCGATGCCATGAAGGGCTTTATAGGTCATAACCAACACTTTGAATTGTGACCAGAAAACGATCGGCAACCAATGCAGACTGTGGAGTATTGGAGTAACATGGACATGTTTAGGAAAGCCCATGATAGCTCTCGCAGCTGCATTTTGCATGATCTGAAGTTTCCGAACACTATTAAAGGTAGCCCCATGTAGAGAGTGTTACAGTAGTCGAGCCTCGAGGTGATGAGGGCATGAGTGACTGTGAGCAGTGAGTCCCGGTCCAGGTAGGGCCGCAACTGGTGCCCTAGCTCAGTTCCAACATGCATGTGTGTGCCGGACAGCTGATTTTTGGCTCACACAGAGGCTCTGGGTAGGCATTTTTGGGTTCCAGAGAGCCTCTGGAGGGATGGGGAAGGTATTTCTACCCTCCTTTGGCTCCAGGGAAGCCTTTGGAGCCTAGGGTGGGTGAAACACGAGCCTACTGGGCCCACCAGAAGTTGGGAAACAGGCCATTTCTGGTCTCCAGAGGGCCTCTGACGAGTGAGGGAAGATGTTTTCGCCCTCCCCAAGCATTGAATTATGGGTGTGGGCACTCACATATGCACAATCGTATGCACGCACGCTCTTTCGGCACCTGAGGAAAAAAAGGTTCGCCATCACTGCTGTAGGGTCTTCTGCCTGAGCAGGGGTTGGACTAGAAGACCTCTAAGGTCCTTTCCAATTCTGATACACGATTCTATTCTAAATAAGGAAATATTGTATGTTAAATGATAATAAAGTAAGAATAAATTTCCATTGAGCAATGGAAATCATTTCCCAACAAAGCCTTCCTTGTTTTTGAGTTGGGTTATTTTTCACCGGCAACATTTTATGTCTGTGTGTAAACAAGGCACTTGACCATGTCAGGTAAAAAAGTAACAGCTCCACGGACATAAATGTGCTATACGTATTTTGTCTAACCTTGCACAAGGTTTTCTTTTAAAGCTTACAGTGTAGATACAGCTATTTTATTTAATTTATGGGTTGGCGTATTGTGCAAATTGAGACCAAGGATTACTTCCAAATCCAAGTTGAATGTGCTCTGTGAAAAACATGCACTGTTTATCCTCACCAACTTTGAAAGCCTTTTGCAGTGGCTTGTAATGGACGATTCTGACCCCAGTAACGCTAACAACTATTGGGAGAATGTTACAGGGCAGAAGAGATGCATATTCCTTCCACATCCAGCCAGTGCAGAGCAACATTTTGCCCCCCTCCACCCCCAGCTTAAGAGAGACTGAGAAAGAGGATCAAAGAGATCAAACAAACCTGGGTTTAGCATACTCACTGGGATTAAATTACACATACTTACTTTCCAAAATTCTACAGCCTAACCCCTTTTCCCCTTTCAATAAATCTGACTAATGAGATTCTGGAGAGAAAAAAAACTCACCTTGTTTTATTGGTTGTGAATAGCTGCCTGGTGCTTGACATGACTCCTGCCGGAGTGACTCATCAAACAAAAACACCAGGCATGAAAACTTTTATAGGGCCTTGATTTTCTTGGCTTTGGATTGTTCCTTGTCTGAAACAGGAGTTGGCAATCGATGGGATGCAAGCTACAAGAGGTTTCTTGGTTCGTCCCAAGTTCCTACTTCTAAAAATAGAGCAGCCCAATGACAAAATATTAGGGACACTTTCAAAGAAAGAAAGAAGCAAAATAATAGAGGTTTTGAATTCTTCTCCTTCTCCTTCTCCTCCTCCTCTTCCTCCTCCCCTCCTTCCTCCTCCTCCCCTCCTTCCTCCTCCTCCTCTTCCTCCCCCTCCCCCTCCTCCTCCTCCTCCTCCTCCTCCTCCTCCTCCTCCTCCTCCTCCTCCTCCTCCTCTTCTTCTTCTTCTTCTTCTTCTTCTTCTTCTTCTTCTTCTTCTTCTTCTTCTTCTTCTTCTTCTTCTTCTTCTTCTTTTTCTTCTTGGGATTGTAAATGTTAATAAAAGTGACCACAGGAGTTTAACTTAAGAACATACAGTAGAGATTCTAAATAGAAGAGAGATGAAGCACAATTGCAGCCCAGGATTGAACTATTGAACACCATTCCCTTCTAGAACTGACAATGTCACCTAGTTGGGTAAATGAAACATCTGCAAGAAAACAACCGAGCTCAGAGACCTCCAAGGACATCACAACAACAATGTATTGTTATTATCAGTCTATTACCCCCAAATTTCACTTGTGCATTCCTTTGATTCTTTACTCCAGAGATTATGTTCATGCAACTTGCTTAAACCTTTATCCATGTTCTGTATTCACATGAAGCACAGGACAATAAAGTAATAAAAGCTGGCTTAGTCTGTTCACTTACATATCAGATTCTACTTTGGTAGTATGGAATTCCAAGAATTTTTCCACATGTCTTATTTCAGAAGAAGGATTCTACAAAATGCAATAGATGCTTCAGCCTACATGGCATGAGGGGTTCTCAATGGTGAAGTATATACTTTGTGCCAAAGGTCTCAGTTTTAATCTTTCATTTTGGAGCTTTTAATCAGGTTCTTCAGTAACAGCACTATTACATATACTGCAGAGGTACTCCAATACTCCTCATGAAATTGATCTGTGTGAGAGACTGTAACTCGGTGACATGCTTGTTACATCCCAGGATTGAGTCTCTGATGAGTCTGGTTGATAAGGAGTTGATGAAAGAACCTTCAGTCTTTTATGAAAGTAAAGGTACAAATGCTCTTGAAAGAATTGGTAGAATACAACTTCCTATATTCTAGAGCAGTGTTTTTCAACCAGTGTGCCGTGGCACACTAGTGTGCTGCGAGACATGGTTAGGTGTGCCGCGAAGAAGGAAGCTCAGGTTCTGGTCTCACAACTTTTTGCTGAGAGAGAGAGAGAGGGAGAGGGAGAGAGAAAGAAAGAGGGAGAGAAAGAGAGAAAGAAAGCAAGAAAGAGAGAAAGAGAGAGAGAGAAAGCAAGAGAGAGAGAAAGAGCGAGAAAGAAATAAAGAATGAGAGAGAGAGAGAGAAAGCAAGAGAGAGAAAGAGAGAGAGAAAGCAAGAGTGAGAGAGAAAGAAAGCAAGAGAGAGAGAGAGAGAGAGATAGAAAGAAAGCAAGAGAGAGAGAGAGAGAAAAGGAGAGGAAGGGAGAGAGAGAGAGAAATAAATGAGCAAAGAGGGGAGGAAAAAAGAGAAATGAGGAAATGATTGAGGCAGAGAATGAGAGGATAGAGAGCGAAACAAAAAAGAGAGAGAAGTGACTCTTGATTTAAAACATATGATAAAAAGCACCCAAAGAATAAGAGAGAAACCCCCCCAGCCCTCACCTATTTTTGGAAATGGTTCAAGAGTATGTATACACATACACACACACACAAGAGGGGGAGGAGACAGGGATGGAAAAAGAGAGGAGAGTGTCTTAGAGTGTCGTTTTGTCTCCTTTTGGTTGGTGGTGTGCCCCAGGATTTTGTAAATGTAAAAAATGTGCCGCGGCTCAAAAAAGGTTGAAAATCACTGTTCTAGAGTTATGTCGCTGTCTATAGGTGGTCCTCAACTTACTACCATTTGCATTGAAGAAGTTTGGGTAATGAAATTTCTGCAAGAAAAAAAAAACAACCAAGTTCAGAGAGCACCAAGGATCCTCTGTGCTGCCCCACTCACCCACATGTCAGGGTTGGTATAGACAGCTTTATTCAATCTGTCCATAGAAACATAGAAGTCTGACGGCAGAAAAAGACCTCATGGTCCATCTAGTCTGCCCTTATACTATTTCCTGTATTTAATCTTAGGATGGATATATGTTTATCCCAGGCATGTTTAAATTCAGTTACTGTGGATTTATCTACCACATCTGCTGGAAGTTTGTTCCAAGAATCTACTACTCTTTCAGTAAAATAATATTTTCTAATGTTGCTTTTGATCTTTCCCCCAACTAACTTCAGATTGTGTCCCCTTGTTCTTGTGTTCACTTTCCTATTGAAAATACTTCCCTCCTGGACCTTATTTAACCCTTTAACATATTTAAATGTTTCAATCATGTCTCCCCTTTTCCTTCTGTCCTCCAGACTATACAGATTGAGTTCATGAAATCTTTCCTGCTACGTTTTATGCTTAAGACCTTCCACCATTCTTGTAGCCCATCTTTGAACCCATTCAATTTTGTCAATATCTTTTTGTAGGTGAGGTCTCCAGAACTGAACACAGTATTCCAAATGTGGTATCACCAGCGCTCTATATAGCGGATATATGTTCCTCCAACAACTCTATTTCTGGTTTTCAGTTAACCCCCAATTGAAAGCTTAGCACAGTAATTGGCTCCTGACCAAGTAGATAACTATAAGAAAAGAAGAATAATGCCACAGGAGACAGAAAAACAGGAGGAGATTTTTACTTGCTTTTTGATCAAGGAGGGCCAACCCAGTCAAGAATACAAACCTGAAGAAGGCAAAGTTACAACTTCAGAGATCCATTTTTATAACACACAAAAATACAATCAAGACAATCACCCCAGTATTCTAGACCCTCCCATACCATTAAGTCACTTGTTATGACCTAGGCTCTTAATGTGTTTTTTTCCTTTTACTTATGAGAACTTTGCAAGCTAAGTACATTCAGCAAAAATCTCCCAACAAATTCCCCTAGTTCCAGTTTCACATCCTGTTTTTCACAAAGGGTACTTAAAATATAATAACTATTGAAAACACAGCTTGCATCCATGATTATATAATTATACTGTGAAGGTCATTTGAGTACAAAATATATTTTCGGGTTAAAATAAAATATGTCTGCACTTTTGCTCCTTTTGCAAAAATAAATCATCAAACTTTACATTTTTCTCTCATAACCAAAATCAAAACAAACTCATAGCCAAACCAAAAACAGTCTTGGAAATAAAGGCTTTGCCTGATTAGGTTCCAAAAATAAACAGCTCAAAATCCCCTCCAAGGTCTAGGGCTTCTACTGAGGTTGTCGACAAGTCCGGTGGTCCAGTTTCAGGACTTGCAAAGGAGAAGTCACAGGAATTATCTAAGCCAGGAGTTCAGGGAGTCTTTTTCAGCCACGAACAAGCTCCAGACTAACCTTCCAGGCAATAGCCAATTAGTCTACCCGACAGATAATCTGCTACTCCAAACACAAACAAAAGCATTCTCCACAATTGAATTAAATCCATAAACTGCAGAGTTCTGGAAATACAAACAACCATCTGTCCACAACCCACACACTTCGCTTGTAGCATTGCCTCCCTCTCCCAGCCGTGCTAAATAGCCCCTCCCGATGCAGCCCATTAAGAGGGGCTGCCTATCAATCTGGCAGATCTCCGCCTCTCTGTCCTGTGCACTCTAGCATCTACCAAGGCTGGCAGTTCCTCCCCATCTTCCTCATTGGGCTGCAAACTCTCCCCAGCTGAGGTATGTTCTGCTGGCAGCTCTGGGCCAGCAATACCAGACATACCAGCAATGATCTCATTCTCCCTTTAGGCCTCTGAGGAAGACACGGATGAGCCATCATTCACAGGAGACATCACATGCTCATGACATAAACCTTTTGTTTAGCAGTTGTGCAAAGCTACAATGGCACTGAAAAAAAAAGTGGCCTATAGTTGGACTTGGCATTTACAACCCTCATGTCATTCCCATGATCACATGATATGGCATTCAGCAATTGGCAGATATTTGTGATTCACTTAACAATGAGCGATGGAAATGCTGCTCTCAATTGTGGTCGTAAGTTGAGGACTACTTGTATGGATTTATTCTCTAATCTAGCCACTTTTCTTACCTGTTCAGAAGCCCTCCTGAATTATCAAGCTCATCTGAAGGCAACCAATTTAATTGGGTGAGTTAATTCAAACCATTGTTGTGAATTACAGAGTTGATTCTGTCCAGAGCCTTGATAGAACAGCCTTGAACGAAGAGGGAAGATACCATGCCTCCTGCCCTCTTCTCCAGTAAAACATGAAAGTTGTATTACAGCTATCCAATTGTCCAGGACTAGACTAAACCCTTGTCCATTTTCCTTCTTGTTTTCTATCATTGTCTTTTCTATCTTGAATTTTAGATTGGTCCCACTTTTGTTGCTGATGTCAAGGCAGCCTTTTTGATGGCAGCAGGAGTGGTAGGGCAAACTCAAACTCAACCCAGACAAGACGGAGTGGCTGTGGGTCTTGCCTCCCAAGGACAATTCCACCTGTCCGTCCATTACCCTGGGGGGTGGACTACTGACCCCCTGAGAGAGGGTTCGCAACTTGGGCGTCCTCCTCAATCCACAGCTGACATTGGAACACCATCTTTCGGCTGTGGCGAGGAGGGCGCTTGCCCAGGTTCGCCTGGTGCACCAGTTGCGGCCCTATTTGGACAGGGAGTCATTGCTCACAGTCGTTCATGCCCTCATCACCTCGAGGTTCGATTACGTCAACGCTCTCTACATGGGGCTACCTTTGAAAAGTGTTTGGAAACTTCAGATCATATTATTGGATTGTTACATGCTGTTTTTTATCATTGTTGTTAGCCGCCCCGAGTCTACAGAGAGGGGCGGTATACAAATCGTATCGAATCGAATCGAATCGAATCAAATAAATGAATGAATGAATGAATGAATGAATGAATGAATGAATAAATAGATAGATAGATAGATAGATAGATAGATAGATAAATAAATAAATAAATAAATAAATAAATAAATAAATAAATAAATAAATAAATAAATAAATAAATAAATAAATAAATAAATAAATAAATAAATAAATAAGATGAGGCCTGGACTTTGACTTCAAACAGTGTTGCTGCTGCCAAGTATTGCTGTTTGTCGAAGCGTGGAACTCATTACCTGACTCCATAGGGTCATCCCCAAACCCCCAACACTTTACCCTTGGATTATCCACAGTTGACCTATCCAGATTCCTAAGAGGTCAGTAAGGGGTGAGTACAAGTGCACTAGAGTGCCTTCCATCCCCTGTCCTATTGCTCTCCTATATCTCCTATACGTTTCTTCTATTCCTATATCTCTTCTTCTATTCTTTCATTGATATATTCTATTACTATATCTTCTTTTCAATTCTTTCTTAGATATATTTTACTATGAGTATCTCCTCTATAACCTTCATCGTGTATTTCACTATGTGTGTGTGTGTATATATATATACCCACTAAAACCCTCATTGTGTATTGGACAAAATAAATAAATAAAATAAATAAATAAAAAATTTCCCGCTTCCATCTTCATCCTTCCCCATTAAGTACTCTCAATTTCTTATTTTCCTTTCTAACCTTGTATTGTATTAGTCAGGGTTTAATTCCTTGAGCAAATATTATCATTAATCCATTCAGAATCCTGTCCCTTTTTATCTAACCTTGCATAGCTCAACTCTGTCTTCTCTTATTATAAACTCATGTTTGCTTTTGAGCCTTTTTTTCCCCACCTTTGAGAAAATGAGGAGCTATATAGTCACATTTAATGATCACACTGACTGGTATACTTTCAGATCAACCACTACTTTGTTCCTACAGAATATATGTTTGATCTTCAGATATTCACTGATATTCAAATTCCACAAGTCATCCCATTGATGCTCTTTCAATCTGTAACCTATTAAATATGATGATTTAGCAAGCAGAGCAACAGGCTGAGCATGTTTGAGCTTAGAAAGCAAGAAGGCTCAATCATGATTTATGCTTTGATGGGAGAAATCCAGGAACTATCAGTGCAAGTATTTAGACAGTTTTCTCTCTGGTTGGAATTTAAATAAGATTGATGCTTGGATAATATTTTTTAAAAGAAGAAGTCCTAAATAATGCAATGGCAAGCTAATGTCGGCATTATTGCCCCTGTATGTTCATATTTACATCATTACGAGAAATTGACTTTTCACCTAGGAGCCTTGATGGTGCAGTGGTTAAAATGGCTAAACTCTGTCTACAGCCTGGAGTTTGATTCTGACCAGTTCGAAGTTGAGTCAGCCTTCCATCTTTCCAAAGTTCGAATGAGGACCCAGATTGTTAGGACAATATAGTGACATTGTAAACTGCTCAGAGAGGGCAGTAAAGCATTCACCTAAGCAGAAAAAACCCTGGACACACATACAGTCTGGGAGAAACCCCTCTTAGCAGTAGCGACTGCGAAAGAGACGGCGGAGTCTTAGTGGACAATCAACTAAACATGAGCCAACAATGTGCAGCAGCAGCTAAAAAAGCCAACACAATCCTAAGCTGCATCAACAGGGGAATACACTCCAAGACCAGGGAAGTCTTAATACCACTCTACTACGCCCTGGTCTGACCACACCTGGAATACTGTATTCAGTTCTGGTCACCACACTTCAAAAGAGACATTGAAACTCTGGAGAATTTAATTGCCCACCCGTGCCTTAGTTTAAGCATCTCACATCATCGTTGTAGGAAGGAGTTAAGCCTTAGTTTCTCTACCTGTTATTTTATAGTAGAAAAAAGTCCAAATACTGTTATCACCTCAATGTCTCTGTGTGTTTCCTTGGTGGTTAAATGCTGTTTTCCATTGTGGTCAAAGCAATAGTGCTGTTTCTACCCAGCACGGCAACGGAAACATTTAAAGAGAATTACAGACTCTCAAAAGCCTTTTTGCAAATGGCCTCCATATATCTCTGAGCTTCACACAAAACTGTCAGGAGGTTTGGCTGGAATGCATTTACTTTCCAATAAATACCTGCACAGAGACAAAATACCCCATGCATTTGGAGCATCAAGTTAAAAAAATAAATAAAAGCAAAGCAAAAAAAAAAAATGATCAAGTTTGAAAAAAAAGTGTTCCCTGGGGTTTTTATACAGCTTGCTAGTATTTTAGGGATACTGAATGGATTGTGCTTTCAAATTATACTTTCTTTTCTTTCTGTAAATCAGATATGTTTTTGTACTTTATTAAAGAAATAATATCTCTACTGGTATTATGATTCCATTTGGCATCTACCCTCCCTCCGTCCCTCCCTCCCTCCATCCCTCCCTCTCTCCCTTCATTCCTTCCCCCCAATAAACCTCAGTTAAGCTATCATATAAAATTCAGAGAACTCAATTGTGATATTGCTCAAATAACATTATTCTTTCACTGCACCGTTGGGTTTATTAATAGCCATCCCATAAACAATAAAACCTACCCGAGCGTGAAATGCGTTTATGCGAATGTGCTCATTACCTTGGCATTAGAGTGCTGTGGATTTTTGGTGCTTTAACACCGTTCATACTAAGGCTGCCTTCCTTCTTCTTAAGCAAAAAAGACAATTGGAAGAAATGCACTGGGAAGGAAGCTTTTGACTGGATAATTTAAATCTATATTAGCCAGGATTGAGTGAATGTTTGTGATGCCTTTTAAAAGCATGTTTATGCCAAATCACCAACAGCACCGGTTCAAAATAGCAGGAAGAGGGAGATTGTGATCCCACTGTATAGAGGGCTGGTGAGACCACATTTGGAGTACTGTGTTCAGTTCTGGAGACCTCACCTACAAAAAGAAATGGATAAAATTGATCGGGTCCAAAGACGGGCTACAAAAATGGTGGAAGGTCTTAAGCATAAAACTTATCAGGAAAGACTTCATGAACTCAATCTGTATAGTCTGGAGGACAGAAGGAAAAGGGGAGACATGATTGAAACATTTAAATATGTTAAAGGGTTAAATAAGGTCCAGGAGGGAAGTGTTTTCAATAGGAAAGTGAACACAAGAACAAGGGGACACAATCTGAAGTTAGTTGGAGGAATGATCAAAAGCAACAAGAGAAAATATTATTTTACTGAAAGAGTAGTAGATTCTTGGAACAAACTTCCAGCAGATGTGGTAGATAAATCCACAGTAACTGAAT
>NC_091952.1:15214044-15281544 GCF_031021105.1 Erythrolamprus reginae
ATAATACACAATGAAGGTTATAGAGGATATAGTAGAGAAGAAATACGAGATATAGGAAAGACTATAGGACAGGGGACAGAAGGCACTCTAGTGCACTTATATATGCCCCTTACTGACCTCTTAGGAATCTGGAGAGGTCAACCGTGGATAGTCTAAGGGTAAAATGTTGGAGGTTAGGGGATGATACTACAGAGTCCGGTAATGAGTTCGACGCTTCGACAAGCCGATTACTAAAGTCATATTTTTTACAGTCAAGTTTGGAGCGGTTAATATTAAGCTTGAATCTGTTGTGTGCTCTTGTGTTGTTGTGGTTGAAGCTAAAGTAGTCTTTGACAGGCAGGACATTGCAGAATATGATCTTGTGGGCAATACTTAGATCATATTTAAGGCATCGTAGTTCTAAGCTTTCAAGACCCAGGATTGTAAGTCTAGTTTTGTAGGGTATTCTGTTTCGAGTGGAGGAGTGAAGGGCTCTTCTTGTGAAGTATCTTTGAACATTTTCAAGGGTGTTAATGTCTGAGATGTGATATGGGTTCCAAACAGACGAGCTGTATTCGAGGATACATTCCCTTAACAACTAAGCTAAAAAATAGTTGCAAAATGAGCCATGGTTCATTTAACAACCACCTTGTTTAACAACAAAATCTGGTTTCAGTTGTGACCGTAAGTTGAGGACAACCTGTACTTAATAGGCTTTTCATACTTTTTTTCTCTCTCTCTCTCTGTATGTGCATTATGTATTTATGTACAGACATGCAATGAAAACTTTCAGGCTATTAAGTTCAGGTAGTCTTCACTTTAAGATCACAAGGTGGTCTTAAACAAGGTGGCCTTAGATGACCCATAGCTCATTTTGCAAACATTTTTGCCTTAATTGTTAAGGGAATATGTGTGTATACACACACCACATACATACATACATATGTACTACATACATACATACATACATACATACATACATACATACAGACATACATACAGACATACAGACATACATACAGACAGACACACACACACAGACACACACACACTACTTGTTTAGAGATACACACTACATTTCCTTTATATGCACAATATTCCCAATCTACGTATATGAAGTCTCTCACTATGGATATTTATTGTAGAAAACAGAAGTTACATCAATGTTCTCTTCAATTTATTCTTTGAAAATTTAAATCCATTTTTTCCAGGGCCGTTCTTCCATATAGAGTGGAGTGGAGCAGAGAGGAATAGAATAGAATAGAATAGAATAGAATAGAATAGAATAGAATAGAATAGAATAGAATAGAATAGAATAGAATAGAATAGAATAGAATAGAATAGAATAGAATAGAATAGAATAGAATAGAATAGAATAGAATAGAATAGAATAGAATAGAATAGAATAGAATAGAATAGAATAGAATAGAATAGTTCCAGTAGGCTCGTGCTTTGCCCTCCCCAGGCTCCAAAGGCTTTCCTGGAACCAGGGGAGGGTAAAAATGCCCTCCCCCATTCCACCGGAGGCTCTCTGGAAGCAAAAACGCCCTCCCAGAGCCTCTGTGTGAGCGAAAAATGAGCTGGCTGACACACACATTCATGGTGAAGCTGAGCTAGGGCAATGGCTCGAGTGCCAGTAGATATGGCTCCATGTACCACCTGTGGCACCCGTGCCACAGGTTTGCCATCACTCCTCTATATCATTTCAGACAAATGGTTTTCCAATCTCTTCTTAGAAACCTCCATTGTTGCAGAACCATAACTTCTGGAGGCAAGCTGTTCCACTGATTAATTGTTCTAACTGTCAGGAAATTTCTCCTTAGTTCTAAGTTACTTCTCTCCTTGATTACTTTCCATTTGAGTAATGAAACATCTGCAAGATAACAAGCTAGCTCAGAGAGCATTAAGGGAATGGTATTTGTTATGGGGTTATGTTACATATTACCATTAAATGGGCATATTCCTACAAGGACATTTAAAAGGAAATAATCTATATAGAATCTGGAAACATGACAAAATAATATAGAAATCAGCATTCCAGAGGAATATAACCATTTTAAAAATCACAATGATAAAAAGGACTTTCATAGGGGAAAAAGAGAAATGGGAAAATAAAAATTGTTAGATTTGACTATTCTTTATCTTTAAGATTTCTTTGGAAAAGGAAATTTAGCACACAAAAAAATCTCAGAGTAGGCAAATACATTTTTCCTGCTGTGATACATTACCATTTACAAAAACCATACATGCATTCTTGAAATAGATGTTTCCACCCCACTCCGCCCCCATAATTAGATATTTTTTTACTATTTTCCAGAGTCTTGCATTCATAGTTCTGTTTGGAGCAGAAATAAACCACTGCTTTGAAATGGATATGGATCCAGCTCTAAAAAGCACCAGAAGTTGTCCCGAATCAACAGTGGCTTGAATTCATGTCCAGATCTCAACATTGTCATGGTGCTATCGCTAGCTACAACGAGAGACCATTTATCAGCCTAGAATTTTTTGTATGCAATACAGATATTTGTCCACTAAGTTATTGTCCAGTCCTGGGCAAAAACACAGAAGTTCTAATCTATGCAAGAACCTGGATAAGCCATGCAAATAAATTCCTGCATGCCTAAAGTTCTGTAGCTGTGAAGGGCTGCAAAATGTTTTACTACCACATTGTGGGTGTGACTTATCGTGTGGGTGTGGCTTGATGGTCATGTGACTGGGTAGGAGTGGCTTGCCAGCCATGTGACCAGGCGGGAGTGGCTTGACAATAATAATAATAATAATAATAATAATAATAATAATAATAATAATAATAATAATTTATTAGATTTGGGTTTTTTTTCCAATCTTTTTATTAATTTTTCATAAAATAGACAAACAGACATACATACATTCAACATAAAAAGGTGGGGATGTATTTTCCCCGCTTATCTCAAAAGTATAAATTTAAATACAGAAAAAAGAATACATAATTGAATATATAATTGAATGTTAGAAAAAATGATTTATTAAACTTTTCATTAAAGAAAATTCTTCTCATAATAATTCTTTGTATATAAGCTAATTCTACTATGTTTCTAAACCAAACTTAGTTTATCTAACACTATTATAACCGAAAAAAAATCTTATCCTTACCAAAACAATTTACACATTTGTATCTTAATTTTCTATTGTTTTTTCTTATTTATCCATATATAAACTTTGTTCCATGTTTCATAAAATTTCGTATCTTCTTGATCATTTAAGCGTCTTGTCATCATATCCATCTCGGCGCAGTCCAATATTTTTGTGATGACTTCTTCTTCTTTGGGGATATCCTCCCCTTTCCAATTTTGCGCATATATAATCCTAGCCGCAGTTAAAATATGTATAATTAAATATAAAATTTCTTTCTTATAACTCTGATTTGTGATTCCTAATAAATAGAATTCCGGGGTAATTTCTACATCTTGCTTTACTATTTCTTTCATTATTTTCTCTATCATCTTCCAGTACATTCTGGCTTTGCTACATGTCCACCATTGGTGATAATAAGACCCTATCTCTTCTCATAATTTATTAGATTTGTATGCCGCCCCTCTCCGAAGACTCATGTGACCAGGGGTGGCTTAAAGACCATGTGACTGGGTGGGAGTGGCTTACCGACCAAGATAAGTTTCAAATAGGTGCTTGGACTCTTTTTCAATTGATTAAGTCACTTTATCTGAATAGCCAGAAAAAGGACAAATGACAGACAGCATTATTTGTTCATTAGCACAGTAACATTTTAAGGTATTGTACTGAACCCGCAAGGTTCAGTATGATAACAGATTCGGCAAGTAGCTCAATTTTCTTTAATTGCTATAAAACTTCAGTTCTAGATAATGATTAAAATGATTAAAGCGTTTATGGGTAAAAATATTCTATTTAATTATTTCCTATTTTAAAAGTAATTAAGTACCATACTAAGGTACTAGAGAAGGAAGGACAATTAAAAAAAACTATTAAGTATTCAATAAACAGTGCATAAACTTACTACACCCCTGGAGCCCCCACCCACCCCGGCAGGAGCAGCAGCTCATCACTAGTCTGCAGGTCTGTAGGGTCTGAAGACATAGATAATCTCCAAGTACTTCAAGGACTCTCTAAAACAGTGGTTCTCAACCTTGGGGTCACATCAGACCATGGTAAAAGACAAATTCCCCATGGTGTTAGGAACTAAAGCTTCTATCCTGGCTCCTTGGAACATATTTCTACAATCCAACCAATCAGGTGTTTACAATGGCGGTGTCCCTCTGACCTTCCTGCCAATCAGCTTAAAGCTCTGTTGGGAGAATTGGCACTAGACTTATGGTTGGGGGTCACCACAACATGAGGAATTGTATTAAGGGGTCACGGCATTAGAAAGGTTGAGAACCACTGCTCTAAAAAGATGCAAATGACCAGCTGTCTGCGAGGAATATAAATTTATTTATTTATTATTTAGATTTGTATGCCACCCCTCTCCATTCCATAGTGTTCTGTTGGGCTCTCTGGTAGAATCCTCCCAAAAATTCACAGGTACAAATTTCAGACACACACACGTTTGAAAATTCAAAACAATGTTCTTTATAATAAACATTCACACTAAGCCCTCTTTTTGTATAGCAAAGAGCACTCGTCTCCAAACAAACTGGTAATTTGTACAAGTCCCTTATCAGTTCTGTGACACTTAGATTGCAGCTGTGAGGCAATTCACAGTCCTTCTTCTTTCACAAAGTGAAACACACTTTGCTCTGGTTTAGTTTCAAAGCAGGGAAAAATCAGCACACAAAAGGTCAAAGTCAGTAAAGCAGGCATGAAACACAACGATCAGATAATCCTCCACAATGGCCAAACCCACAGGCTGCTATTTATAGCAGCCTCACTAATTACCACAGCCCCACCCAACCACAGGTGGCCTCATTTTCTTTGATAATAATCTCTCAGTTGTTGCTGCCTATGCATCGCTCTCCGCATGCGTGGCTGTATCATTAACTCTTGTTCCGAATCTAAGGAGGAGCTAGATAATTGATCTCCTTCTGATGCAACCCCTAGGTTGAGAACCACTGTTTTAGAGAGCTGTCTGCCACACTCTCCTCCTCCCTGTCACTCATGTCTTCTTGGTCAGAGGAGCCTTCATCAGCAGATTCCACCGGGGGAAAAACAGGCCTACGGCATGTGGATGTCTCCCCCACATCCACAGTCCTTGGGGCAGGAGCTGGGCCAGAGCTAACCACAACACATACTATCCTGTCAGAGCTGAAGAAGCTTCTTGGATGAGAAGCAAAATGTCTTCAAAAGGAAAAAAAAAGAAAGAAGAAAGTCCAGTTACCTCCTGAAAAAGCACCTTTGGGATTGTGTGTCTAAAGGAATTGTACATTATATCCAAAACTAATCTTGGAGTTTACCTCCCCTAATGAGAAATTTACTCTAGTGCAATTCATTCTATTATTTTATTATTTTTAGCCAGTGATATCACTTCCCAAGGTGCTCTGTTAACATGGATGGAGTATACAGTTCAGTCCTAATTAGTGACAAAGCTATCCCACAATAATAAAAAAAATCCCTTCTCATTAGAACAATGCAACACTCTTCAGCATAAAGACTACTTCAACCTGTCTTCAGTCCCATGGGACTAGGTATTCAAACATGTTATCCAGTCTTAATTATACTGCACAATTACTGTCATTGTGCACGGCGATGTGCCTAATTACCCGCTGCTATTCAGAATTATCTAATCCATGCATCCTGTCATGGTTGCAAAGGCAGTAAATTCTGTGTTTCCAAGAACAGCTACAAGCTGGATGGGTTTGAACATTCGGAGGAGAAAGACTTGTCAACCGACAGATGTCCTATTTCTGGATTCAATTGTACAATGTGACTATTTCTATGTTCTTGCTGAAGTAGCAAAAGTCCTAATTAATGATGGGCGAACTGAACTCGCACAATTCGGGTCGGTACTGAATTTTGTGGTGTTCGGTATGCCGAACACGAACCCCAATTTTTTTGAAACTTCAGGCAATTGGGGTCGCGTTCGGCGTTCGGAGTTTTGACGTCACCGGCAGGTTGCTAAGGACACCAAGGTGATCACTTCCTGGATTCCATAGAATCCAGGAAGTGATCACCTTGGCGTCCTTAGCAACCTGCCAGTGACGTCAAAGCTCCACCCCTGGAATCTCTTCATGGGAGGGATTCCCCAGCTCCTTCAAAGGGAGGTCTTCACGTAAAAATAAACATTGTTATTTTTACAAAAAAGGACAGCCCTTTGCTTGCAGCGCCATTGCGGCATTCTTTTTCGTAAAAATAACAATGTTTATTTTTACGTGAAAGGACCGCCCTTTGCTTGCAGCACCGCTGTGGTGTCCTTTTTCGTAAAAATAACAACATTTATTTTTACGGGAAGACCTCCCTTTGAAGGAGCTGGGGAATCCCTCCCATGAAGAGATTCCAGGGGCGGAGCTTTGACGTTACCAGCAGGTTGCTAAGGATGCCAATGTGATCACTTCCTGGATTCCATGGAATCCAGGAAGTGATCACCTTGGCGTCCTTAGCAACCTGCTGGTATACGTGACATCAAAGCTCCACCCCCGGAATCTCTTGGTGGTATTCCCCATTCGGGTTCGGGTTCGGCCGAATTTTGCGGAAAGTTCATCCGAACTTGCCGAACCCGAACACTGTTGGGTTTGCCCATCACTAGTCCTAATCAATGCTTTCATCTGATGGCACATATTTCCTGCATGTTCTGGACTCAGGGTTAAATATTTGGCCGCTCTCCTCTGATGCTGATTTTATAGCAATGTAACTTTTAATTATCGTTTGTCATTCTTGTCACAAGAAGGACATGATGCTTTTAGGTGATTACTTGTTTAAAGACTATGAGGAAAGGGTTGACAAAATGTCTCTCTACTGTGGATAAAGGAAAAAAGTTGACACAATTCTTAGCTATTGTTCTCGGTTTAAAAATATAGAACTTTATATTATGGAGTAAATGATGTACTAAGAGAGGGATAAACAGTTTAAACACAGCAGTTGTGGTGAATGAAACTTTTTAATCCACAGTGTCTGGCACATTCTAACAATAGCTCCAAAATAAATGTTGTCTGCAACAAAGGCTCAATGTCCCCCCCCCCCAATTTAAATGTTTCCATGCCCCACCCTACAACTCCACCCCAGTGAAGGGCTGCAAAAAAATTTGCTACCACACTGTGGACATGGCTTATTTTGTGGGTGTGGCTTGCTGACCATGTGACCAGGTGGGAGTGGCTTAATTATCATGTGACCCGGGTGGCTTAAAGGTCATATGACTGGCTTAAAGGTGGCCAACTTGACATCACTGTCAAGGGTTTGGATTAGGGTTAGGGTGCCTGGCCTCTCCTCGCCTCAAAGAGATACAATTTCCTTATCTATTTACTATTGCTGAACATCCAAAATATACTATTTAATTCTATGTATATATTTATTGCATTTATTTATTTATTCAATTTTTATGCCACCCTTCTCTTTAGACTCAGGGCGGCTTACAACATGTTAGCAATAGCACTTTTTAACAGAGCCAGCATATTGCCCCCATAATCCGGGTCCTCATTTTACCCACCTCGGAAGGAGGGAAGGCTGAGTCAACCTTGAGCCGGTGAGGGGATTTGAACCGCTGACCTACAGATCTACAGTCAGCTTCAGTGGCCTGCAGTACTGCACTCTACTTGCTGCGCCACCCCACCTATATGCCATATGTGTACATACATGTTACACCCAGGCAAACAAAAATGTACATTACCTACTATATAATGTGCATGTGTATGTATACACACACATAAACACACACAGCTCTTCTAAAATTATATACATTCAACCTCATTTACTGCAATAGAAAAAAAAATACCCAGATCCCAGAAGGGGAATAAAGAAAAAAAAAATAACATTTTTTTCCTACCAGTTCTGCATACCTGACCATACCCATAGGAGTACCCTCCCTCCATCACTCCAGCAAAACCAGGATCGATTAAAGTTTGTGTTAAGCACAAACACCCAAGACACTCAGCGGCCAGCTGGGTGGATTGTCGGCTCCATTAGAAGTGCCAGCAGCAACTTCTGGGTCACAGCACAAGCGTCACAGCAGGAGTAACGAGGGGTTTTCCCCCAGCCTGAATGGCAGCCCGATCATTTGAGGCTGACATGGTTGTTGGGTTTTTAATATAGTTGATCCTTGGTGAATTCACGTCCATGTTGTTTTCTTGGCAACAATACATTGTGTGTTTCCCTGAAGTCTGAAGCTCTGGAATTTTCAGAAACAACTCTCATCCCAATACTAATGAGATTGAATCCTGTTTAACTTCTTAAGATGAGGGTGAGGGTGACCAATTAGTGATGCTTGGAGGGATGGAGAGATGGATGAAGAGATAGATCAGAAGTGTCAAAGTCAAGACCCCCAAGCTGGATCAAGCCTGTGGGATGCTTAGATTTGGCCCATGGGGCTGTTCTGGTAACAGCAAACTATCAGCCTACTGTGCCTTTGCCAGATAAAATGGAGCTTGGGTGGTGGGTGGAGTGGGAGCAAGCTCCATTTCCATGGCAGAAGGCTGCAGAAGGCCATCGCAGCTGAAAACAGATGTCAAGTTGGACACATCCACCCTGGCTGTGCTAAAAGACTAAAGGGATATTTAGCTCAGATTAGGATCTGTTTCTTTAAGAGACGGTATTAGAGGAATGTATCTGGAGATTGTACTCTGGGTAATGTGGTCCATGACATGTGACCTCATCTGTGTGTTCTTATTGGCCATTGAGCTATATCTAGGCAGCTGGGTAATTGCCCCATGGTCTCCAACAGCCATTTTTAAGTCTTAACAAAGGACCATGCAACTGCCTTCAGATAGGAGAAATGAATCTCTTTTCACCTACATGTAATGGGACAGATTATGAATATATATATATATGTATCACATGTTTTTTTGCTGAATTTTTAAAATTAAGGGAGACTAGGATTTCTGCCTTGTTCTGGCCTCATCTGCTAGCCACACCCTTACTGGGATTTGATCTGGCAGCTTCTGCCTTGTAAGGCAGAGAATTAACCTCTAGGCCACCAGATCTGATCCCTTTCAGCTCTGTATCAGGGAGGGGCTATATGTTTTTTATGTTGGATCACCCTGGTATATTGACCCTGGTGATCTGACATAAAAAACATATAGCCCCTTCAATATACCAGGGTGATCAGACATAAAAAACATATATATCTAGTAGGTTAGAAGCTTACAACTTTAGATCGGATAGGATAGGATAACTATCACAGCCAATGTGCTGCTAATCTCAATTTTAGAGCATTGCAATCTGAGATTCTTTTAATTCAGAAGTTACATCTGAAGCAGAATAATATGGTTAGCTAACTCAGCTACCCACCTGTCAATGACTACTTCAGCTTCAACTGCAACAACACAAGAGCACGCAACAGATTCAAACTTAATATTAATCCCTACAAACTTGACTGTAAAAAATATGACTTTAACAATCAAATTGTCGAAGCGGGGAACTCATTACCAGACTCAATAGTGTCAATGCCTAATCCCCAACATTTCTCCCTTAGACAATCCACGATTGACCGCTCCAGGTTCCTAAGTGGTCAGTAAGGGGCGAACATAAGTGCACTAGTGTGCCTTTCTTCCCCTGTCCAATTGTCTTTCCTTTATCTCATTTATCATATATATTTTCTTCCTTTCATATACCTTCTCCTCTATTTTTATATTTTTCTTTGTATATACTATCTCATGTCTATTCTCTACTATATGTATTGTGCACTGGACAAAATAAATAAATAAATAAATAAAAGTAAATAAATATAAATATTTTATCTCAAGTTAAAATAATTATCCTAGCTATTAATTAGCTGATCAAGTGGTGACTGGAATTTGGAACTTACTTCTCATCCACTTCCATCCACATCTCCATAAAGCCACTAAAGCTACAAATTTAGGTGACTGAATTCTAATCATCATCATAAACTCAAATTTTCTGAATGATAAAACTGCTGTTTCCCCCATCCCCGAAAATATATAAAGCTTCGTGGCTGATATAAAAGTACCATACTAGCATTTTAAAAAAATACATCAGTTCTCCTAAACTTTTTCATATTATTACTTTGGGTGAAAGGATGTAATCAATTTACTTAAAAAATAACATCAGTGATCTGTGACTGACAATATTTGTAAATGATTTCCAAAGGTGGCATTTCTGAATCCTATCTGTTATTCATAACAACTCAACCTTTGAAATGTTGCTTTTCAAAGTGACATCAAAAAGAAATGCTACAGGGACTTACCTGAACTGAACAATCTGTTAAAAAACATCTTTATGAAATTACTAATTAACCATAAACTCACCAAGTAGTGGGAACCTGTAGTAGTATAGCAACTGGTTTTCCGATGCAGGACTTCCTCACAGTGTAACCCATCTATCCAGAATTCCCAGGACCTTCTTTGGGATGAAATGGAATCTGGCCAGCAGAGTAAAGGCTCAAATTAAGGATCAGGATCCAAAATAGCTGTTTTTCCTCTTAATTGCTTACACAGGGATTATTCTTTATACTATTTATGTTGCGAAACGTCCCGAATATTCAAGGATACAAATTTCAGACACACACATGTTTGAAAATTTCAAAACAATGTTCTTTATCACAAAAGTCAAAATAAACTAAGCACTCTTTTTGTATTGCAAAGAGCACTCTTCCCAAAACAACCGGGTAGTCTGTACAATGTCCCTTAAGCAGTCATTAAGTACTTAGCCAGCAGCTGTGAAGAAACTTCACACCCTTTCTTCTTGCAATGAAGGGAGACACACACACACGCTGCTCTGCTTTGGTTTCAAAGGCGTGAAAAAGCAACAAAGTCCGGCACACAAGATTCCTGATGAAACTGCAACAGATATTCTTCCACAATGGCCAAACCCACATGCTGCTATTTATAGCAGCAGCCCTAATTACTGGAGCCCCACCCAAACACAGGTGGCCTCCCTTATTTCCTGTAATATGTTCTTACTTGGTCTCTTCTATGCATAATTCTGCGCTTGCGTGGGTCCAAAAAGTCATCATCTGAATCAACAGAAGATAAGGGAGAGTGACTGCCTTGGCTGTGTGCCAAGCCCTCCTCTGCCAAGTCACTCCCACCTTCTTCTTTGTCCGAGGAAACTAAA
Source organism: Erythrolamprus reginae (assembly GCF_031021105.1). Classification (NCBI taxonomy): domain Eukaryota; kingdom Metazoa; phylum Chordata; class Lepidosauria; order Squamata; family Dipsadidae; genus Erythrolamprus; species Erythrolamprus reginae. The sequence goes on from NC_091952.1 coordinate 15,225,196, forward strand.
CTGTGATCTGATTCTGTCAGCAATAACACAGGCCTGTGACATGTTGAATTTTCCCCTGCATCCACCTCCCCATTCCCTGGGGCAGGAGCTGGGCCAGAGCCAACCACAACACTTGTATTTTTTGTCACAAAAACAAAACAAAACAAAACACAAGAACAGGTGTTTTTCGTAATGCCATCACTCTGCTAAACAAATAACCCCCTCACCACTGTCAAGTTCTTCACTTACGCTGCATTACTATTACTATTAGCCTTCTCATTGTTCCTATCACCCATCTTCTCCCACTTATGACTGTATGACTGTAACTTGTCACTTATATCCTTACAATTTATATCAATATTGTTTCCTGATCACCTATTTGTACCCTATGACAAATATTAAATGTTGTACCTCATGATTCTTGATAAATGTATCTTTCCTTTTATGTACACTGAGAGCATGTGCACCAAAGATAAATTTCTTGTGTGTCCAATCACATTTGGTCAATCAAGAACTCTATCCTATCCTATTCTTTTCCTGTCCCATTCTCTATTCTATTCTATTCTATTCTATTCTATTGTCATGGATTGCCCCAGTAAGGCTAAAACCAATTTCACTGTAGACCTGACGTACAATGACAATAAAGGCTATATTATATTATGGAAGACTAGAAATACAATGGTAATTGAAAAATCCCACTGTCTCAACTAGAAATGCTTCCCCCAGTGTTGTCAGAGTTGAAACCAAAGTTAGGTGACTTGTCATCCTTGACTAAACATTTATCTTCATGCTGGGCTCTGGGGTCAATTCTGCTACTGCCTGACTGAACATACTGTATTTGTAATTGTAGCTATCATAATCCTCTTTTATTATTTCAATATTTGTCATTTTGCTTACGTTATATCCAAGAGGACATGCTTCAAGGGTCCATAGGTCCTGTGGATGATTGGTAGATACATCCATAAATAGATTTGCATCTCAGTCTCCCTTGAGTTGAATTTAGATCTCAATGACTACAGAAATACTGGCATGTTTTATGGACAAGAATATAGAAGTTCACTATTGTCATCTTCTAAGATGTTGCTTTCATTTCTCAGTCTACCCTTTAGCCCTGAGGTTCCTGGCATCTTCCATCCAAACATTAACCAAATCTGTCTCAATTTAGCCTGTCAAGATCATATTAATCCTTATTGTTGGTCAACTCTCCATCCTATCATCCCTTAGGACAATAATGCAGTGAAATATTTTTAATCAGTAATATAATTCCATTTCAAGAATGTGTCCCTTTGGTTATCTCCCTTGCTCACGCAGTATTTTGTTTGCTAGTTTGTTAGTTATATGAACTGCACTGTGAACTTCCTTCGGCATTTAATTAATTTTGGCTTGAAAGCTCCATATCAAAACTTTGGTATTTCTTAGTGAAATTCTAATTCTGCATTTAGCAACAAAGTACAAAGAGTGGACTTGTTATGGAATGTTTGATCAGCTTCACAGCAATAGCTAAAAATACATAAGTCCCAGAGAGAGAACTGTGAGTTTGTTTTGAATGAAGCAATCAGTAACTGTAAAAACAGCAGACTCCTTGGAAACTGAGGTTATAATATGATGGAGAGCAAATGGAGGAGATTTGTAAATCACACACACACATACACACAAACATCTGGACATCTAAGTGACTTCCTAACCTGCAGAGAAAAAATGAAAACACCTTCTAAACAGAAACAAAAGTTGTGTGACTATTATCTTGATGGAATTAAGAATATAAGAACATAAGAAGAGCCATGCTGAATCAGGCCAAAGCCCATCGAGTCCAGCATTCTGTGTCACACAGTGGCCCACCAATTGTCCATGGGGATCTTGAGCAGAAAGAGAAGGAAAACCCCTCCCTTTCCCTCGACCCCTAACAAACAGTATCCAAGGGAATCCTGCCTGCCTCTACCAACATAGAGGCAGCACATGGACATCCATTTCAATAACCACCAATATACTTGGCATCCATGAATCTGTCTAATCCTTAAATAAAGAATTGTTGTAAATATCCATGTTGTTTTTAGTTGTGGAGTCATGTCCGACCCATCATGGACAATGTTCCTCCATGGACAATGTTCCTCCAGGCCTTCCTCTTCTCTACAATCCCCCAGACTCCATTTAACCTCACACCGACTGTTTCAGTGACTTCCATCCAGCCACCTCATTCTCTGTCATCCCATTCTTCTCAGTCATTCCCAGCATCAGGCTCTTCTCCATCCTTCCTTCCTTCTCATTAGGTGGCCAAAGTATTTGAGTTTCATCTTCAAGATCTGGCCTTCTAAAGAGCAGTCAGGGTTGATCTCCTCTAGGACTGACCGGTTTGATCACTGTTGGTAGATCTCGGTATAGCTAGGCTATGAGACCTTTGACATACATTGAGCAGAGAATTTTAACAGAGTGTCGATGTGTGGTAAAGCCAAAGAAAAAGACACAGACTTAGTTATGCTTAATAAGTACTATTAACATATATACAAAATAGAAACAATCCATAACAAGCACTAAGTAAATACACTTCCCCCTCAAGGCAAAGCAAAAGTGAATGAGCAAAAAAGCATCATTGAGGGAAGGAGTACTGGCGCCCTCTTATGGCGAACCAGCCCAAAATATTTAAAGTGATAGTACAAGAGACTACAAATGGCAAACCCTAACAACCATGTACCTTGTACTAACAATAACCTTGCAGTCCAGGTGTCTCGCGGGAGTCTTCTCCAGCACCATAATTCAAAGGCCTCAATTTTTTGGTGCTCACTGCTTAGTCTTTCTTATGGTCCAACTTTCACAGCCATGCATTACAACTGGGAGAACCATAGCCCTGACTATACCCACTTTTGTTGGCAGGATGATGTCTCTGCTTTTTACTATTCTGTCTAGATTTGCCATGACTTTCTTCCACAGGAGCAAGCATCTTTTTATGTTTTGGCTGCAGTCTACGGTGATCTTGGAACCCAGGAAAATAAAATATGTCACATCTTTCATTTCTGCCCCATCTATTTGCTGGCTGGTGCCATGATCTTAATTTTTTAATGTTGAGCTTCAAGCCAATTTTTGCACTCTCATTTTTTACCTGCATCAAGAGGCTCTTTAATTCTTCTTAACTTTCTGTCACTAGAGTCTTATCATCTGCATATCTCAGGTTATTGATATTTCTCCCAGAAATCTTAATTCAAGTAATACATGACTTAATTCAAACCTTTAAGAAGCAAAGAACAAATGGCTTTTAATATATCCCTGATCTGCTTGCAATGTGGTTATAGGGTTGAGTTTGAACATGAACTACAAATCCATTTTTTAAACCATAGAATAATCACTATTACTATAGGATGTAAAGAAATATAGCAGATGAATTGCAGCTATATAACTTGCATCAAGATATGTGGATCGTAGGTTTCTTTAGAGCTACAGCCACAATTCAGCAAAGGTTATTCAATATGGCTCTGATGGTTGATCAGGGGATCTACTGGCAGGGTTATCCTAGTGCTGGTAATGGGAATCTTCAGACCTACAGCCATAAAGTTGATCAGTATGATCTACTGGCAGAGTGATCCAATGCTTACCATTTTATTTTTATTTATTTGTTTATTTTGTCCAATACACAATGAGGCTTTTAGTGGGTATATATCTATATACACATAGTAAAATACATAATGGAGGTTATAGAGGAGATACTCATAGTAAAATATATCTAAGAAATAATAGAAAAGAAGGTATAGTAATAGAACATATCAATGAAAGAATAGAAGAAGAGTTATAGGAATAGAAGAAAGGTATAGGAGATATAGGAGAGCAATAGGACAGGGTACGGAAGGCACTCTAGTGCACTTGTACTCGCCCCTTACTGACCTCTTAGGAATCTGGATAGGTCAACCATAGATAATCTAAGGGTAAAGTGTTAGGGGTTTGGGGATGACACTATGGAGTCCGGTAATGAGTTCCATGCTTTGACAACTCGGTTACTGAAGTCATATTTTTTTACAGTCAAGTTTGGAGCGGTTAATATTAAGTTTAAATCTGTTTTGTGCTCTTGTGTTGTTGTGGTTGAAGCTGAAGTAGTCGCCGACAGGCAGGACGTTGCAGCATATGATCTTGTGGGCAATACTTAGATCTTGTTTAAGGCGTCTTAGTTCTAAACTTTCTAGGCCCAGGATTGAAAGTCTAGTCTCATAGGGTATTCTATTTCGAGTGGAGGAGTGAAGGGCTCTTCTGGTGAAGTATCTTTGGACATTTTCAAGGGTGTTAATGTCTGAGATGCGATATGGGTTCCAAACAGATAAGCTGTATTCGATGATGGGTCTGGCAAAAGTTTTGTAAGCTCTGGTAAGTAGTGTAAGATTGCCAGAGCAGAAGCTACGTAGGATTAGGTTTACAACTACGGGGATGTTTAGAGCTACAACCATGATTCAACAGGAGGTGTTGACTATAGCTCTGAAGGTTGACCAGGGAGATCTACAGGAAGGGTAATCCATTGCTGGTTATGGGGATCTTCAGACCTGCAGCCATAATTCAACAGGAATCGTTGAATATAACAATGAATGTTGATCAGAGTGGCGTTAATGTCAATGTTTTATAATTATGTGTGCTTAGTGTCTCTGTGTGTTTTGCATATGTGCGTGCATTATTGTTTATAGTCACTGACTGCAATAAAAGTTACACAATACATTTGCCACCTCAATGAAAGACTGTGAAATTGCAACTCAGTAGACAGCCCAACAAAGTTTCCTGGATTGAGTACCAGCCATCATATAGTGTGCGTGCAACACAAGTCAGTGAAAATCTAAAGGGTGTCAATGTGCAAATTGTCTAGGGACCACAAAACCCATTATAGCGATCCCAGCAGAAAAAGAATGGCTGAAAAGTCACACGTATCATCAGAGAGGCAGCAAAATGCCATGCATTATTAGACGTGAGACTTTCAAATGGTGGGAGCATATTTAGCGTAAATTTAGTTTCAGGTGCAAGCATGACCTTGGTTTGGAGGACTGAGATCAACAGACCGTTGTATACATGGAGGTGCCAAAACAGCTGCTCAGTAATGACTGTATAGGCATAGCCAAGTTTTAATGATTCTGGGCCACTGAAGGTTTTGGGGAAAATAGCAGGAATTCCACAAATTGCCCTTGAATTACAAATTGAATTGGCCCCTCTTCTTTATGGAACACTGTTTCTCAACCCTGACAACTTTTAAGATGTGTGGACTTTAATTCAGAATTCCTCAGCCAGTCTTGCAGTAAAGCTTTGCATGTTTTAGCAAAGATGATGATGAAGATGATGATAAATAATAATAATAATAATAATAATAATAATAATAATAATGCTCACAGACACTCATGCCCTCATCACCTCGAGGCTCAACTACTGTAATGCTCTCTACATGGGGCTACCTTTGAAAAGTGTTTGGAAACTTCAGATTATGCAGAATGCAGCTGCGAGAGCTATCATGGGCTTTCCTAAATATGCCCATGTTACACCAACAATCCGCAGTCTGCGTTGGTTGCCGATCAGTTTCTGGTCACAATTCAAAGTGTTGGTTATGATCTACAAAGCCCTTCATGGCATCAGACCAGAATATCTCCGGGACCGCCTTCTGCTGCACGAATCCCAGCGACCAGTTAGGTCTCACAGAGTTGGCCTTCTCCAGGTCCCGTCAACAAAACAATGTCGTTTGGCGGGACCCAGGGAAAGAGCCTTCTCTGTGGCAGCCCCTACCCTTTGGAACCAACTCTTCCCAGATATCAGAGTTGCCCCCACCCTCCTTGCCTTTCATAAGCTCCTTAAAACCCACCTCTGTCATCAGGCATGGGGGAATTGAGACTTTCCCTTCCCCCTAGGCTTATAAAATTTATGCATGGTATGTCTGTATGTATGATTGGTTTCTTAAATTGGGGTTTTTAAATTAACTTCAATATTTGTTTACATTGTCTTATCATTGTTGTTAGCCGCCCCGAGTCTACGGAGAGGGGCGGCATACAAATCTGATAAATAAATAAATAAATGAATGAATGAATGAATGAATGAATGAATAAAAATAAATAAATAAATAAATAAATAAATAAATAAAATGATGATGATGATGATGATGATGATGACGGAGATTGTGGCAGACAGCTCAGAAGGAGATCAATTATCTAGCTCCTCCTTGGATTCAGAACAAGAGTTAATGATACAGCCACGCATGCGGAGAGCAATGCATAAGCAGCAACAACTGAGAGATTATTATCAAAGAAAATGAGGCCACCTGTGGTTGGGTGGGGCTGTGGTAATTAGTGAGGCTGCTATAAATAGCAGCCTATGGGTTTGGCCATTGTGGAGGATTATCTGATCGTTGTGTTTCGTGCCTGCTTTGCTGACTTTGGCCTTTTGTGTGCTGATTTTCCCCTGCTTTGAAACTAAACCAGAGCAAAGTGTGTTTCACTTTGTGAAAGAAAAAGGACTGAGGTGAGTTAGGGTGAGGGAGAGTGAATGTCACAAGGTCACACAGAGAGTTTTCATGGCTAAGGCAGAACTAAAACTCAGAGCCTCCCCCTTTCTAGTCCAGTGCCTTAACCTTTTGATTAAACTGGTTTTCATCATAACTGGATGATAGTTATGGTAGTTGTGCAAACAGACACCTGTCCAAAATGTCCTTCTAATGTTTGCCAGCAATGTCCATCGCACAATCTTTCCCAATCACCTTCATTTTTAGTTGACTTGCTAGGTTGCAAAGTCAGACATGGCTTCTTTCTGGGAGGTTGATGATTAAGTTTCTTATCTCTAGTTGCTTTCCCCTAGTCCTTGTTTGATCTTGAGTCATTCTTTTTTTCATCTGCATGGTAGCTCTTATCTCTGGAGTCCAGATCAGATATTTTATTTCTGGTTAACACAGACACAGCCATTTAAAGATAGTCCTAATAGATAGAATGTGTGTTTGTTTGGTTTGTTTATCCCACTTTAATTGTTATACCTAATACAGTGGTACCTCATCTTACGAACGCTTCTTCTAATGAACTTTTCAAGATACGAACCCGGTGTTTAAGATTTTTTTGCCTCTTCTTCCGAACTATTTTCACCTTACGAACCCAAGCAGCTGCTGCTGGGATGAAGGGGTTTCTTTATTTTCCCTTTTTTGAAGAAAGAAAAGGGAGGGGCTGCTTGGAGTAGGAAACATTTTGCAGAGAACAATGTGCTTGCAAAGGAACTGAAAGGGTGTCTTTTTAAGAAAGAAAAGGGAGGAGGGAGGGGCAGCTTGGGGGAGGAAAAATTTTGCAGAGAAGAACGTGCTTGCAAAGGCACTGAAAGGGTGTCTTTTGAAGAAAGAAAAGGGAGGGGCGCCCCCCTTGCCTTTCTTCCTTCCCACTCACCCTTTAGCCTAGCCTTGCTTCTTCCACCCGTCCCCTTTAGCTGCTCCTCCCTGCCCTCTGTTTGCCTCCCTTCTAAAGTTTGGGATTTTCCTGAAGGATTTGCACGCATTATTTGCTTTTACATTGATTCCTATGGGAAACATTGTTTCATCTTACGAACTTTTCACCTTACGAACCTCCTCCTGGAACCAATTAAGTTCGTATGATGAGGTACCACTGTATTGTTTATCCCACCTTAATTGTTATGCCTATTATTGTTTATCCCACTTTAATTGTTATACCTAATATTCCTTACTCTTTCTGTTTTCTCTACAATAACAACAACCCTGTGAGGACAGTTGGGCTGAAAGAAAGTGACTGTCCCAAGCCAACTGACCTAGATGGTACTTTATATCTAAGGCAGGACTAGAACTGACAGTCTCCTGGGCCAATCATCACAATCTCCTGGTGATTGACCCAAATGGCCCAACTGGCTTCCATGCCTAGGGCAGGACTAGAACTGACAGTCTCCTGGGCCAATCATCACAATCTCCTGGTGATTGACCCAAAATGGCCCAGCTGGCTTCCATGCCTAAGACGGGATTAGATCTCTCCCAACTTCTAGCCTAGTCCCTTAACCTGAGTCCACAGACACAGTGTTTAATTCAAATAATTAATTAAAAATCTATTAAAATTCAGCATCACTCCTCTTTCCCTTTGCTTAGTTTTTGCTTCTAATTAGTGAATCCATGCTCACCATTCAAAAAACAAAAAGGTGGGGAACAAGGTTTGAAGGTGGAAGCTGGAGCAGGTGATAGAACAGAAACTCAGGGTTTTATTATTAATTAGATTATAGGCTGCCCTTCTCCTCATGGACTGGGGCAGCGTTTTATAACTGATTACACCCCAAAAGGAGACACTTTCAAAAAAGGCACTCTTCCTCAGCTGGCGACGTTTCGACGAGGTCCCACTCGTCATCTTCAGGCTGGTGCTTCTGTCCTTGTTCTAGGGCGAACACTGTTTTTGTAGATTTTCACGGGTACAGGTATGAAGGTCTTGGCATATTCAGGTTTCTTCCCGTATAAGTTTAGAAACATAGAAACATAGAAGACTGATGGCAGAAAAAGACCTCATGGTCCATCTAGTCTGCCCTTATACTATTTCCTGTATTTTATCTTAGGATGGATATATGTTTATCCCAGGCATGTTTAAATTCAGTTACTGTGGATTTACCAACCACGTCTGCTGGACGTTTGTTCCAAGGATCTACTACTCTTTCAGTAAAATAATATTTTCTCATGTTGTTTTTGATCTTTCCCCCAACTAACTTCAGTTTGTGTCCCCTTGTTCTGGTGTTCACTTTCCTATTAAAAACACTTCCCTCCTGAACCTTATTTAACCCTTTAACATATTTAAATGTTTCGATCATGTCCCCCCTTTTCCTTCTGTCCTCCAGACTATACAGGTTGAGTTCATTAAGTCTTTCCTGATACATTTTATGCTTAAGACCTTCCACCATTCTTGTAGCCCGTCTTTGGAGCCGTTCAATTTTGTCAATATCTTTTTGTAGGTGAGGTCTCCAGAACTGAACACAGTATTCCAAATGTGGTCTCACCAGCACTCTATATAGCGGGATCATAATCTCCCTCTTCCTGCTTGTTATACCTCTAGCTATGCAGCCAAGCATCCTACTTGCTTTCCCTACCGCCTGACTGCACTTTCAGAGATTTCTGGTGACAATTCTGAAGAATGTGAGCCTTCTGAGCCATATCCATATTTTCTGATTTCAAGTTTCAGAGATTTCTGGTGACGTTTCGACGAGGTCCCGCTCGTCATCTTCAGTCTGGTGCTTTTGTCCTTTTTGTGCATTTTGGTTTGGCTGCGAGTTTGTGGTCTGGTCACAAACACCATAAACACATGACCAGACCACAAGTGACACTGTCGAATCACCCTGGTATATTGAAGGAGCATCACAGCTTCCTTTTTTGCTCTTGTCCCAAGCCTGGGCCATTTCCAAGGCAGTTAATTTATTCATAGCCAACAAACTATATTCTGTATGTGTCATATGTTTTTGCTGAATTTGAAAATTAGCCATCCCCTCTCAAATATATATATTTGCATGTGGGTGGACCTACCTGGAGGCAGACAGAGGAGTGGCGTCTAACACCATTGGAAATATGTGTTTTCTGATGGTGTTAGGAGACCCCTGTGAAAGGATCGTTTGACCCCCAAATGGGTCACGGCGGTGAAGGGCCTACCAAAATAAGTATTTCAACATGTTTCAGTGCCAATTGGTGTGGAGCTCCATTTTCGCTACCCCACTGCGTTCCGGCCATCCGGCCAGTAGCCCACCCCTGGTCATGACCCACAGGTTGAGAACCGCTGATTTAGAGAATAAATACAGAACAGAGAAGGTGAAGGAGGATGAGGATTCATTCCTGAATTGATCTAATTGAATGTGAGCCTTCTGAGCCATATACATATTATTTAAAACAATAGTGTTTTAAATGGTTGTTTTATTATATTATGTTTTTATTTTATTCGCTACCCAGAATTACTTTTGGTAGGTGGGTGGCTATATAATACACTCCAAGACCAGGGAAGTCTTAATACCACTCTACTACGCCCTGGTAAGACCACACCTGGAGTACTGTGTTCAGTTCTGGTCACCATACTTCAAAAAAGACATTGAAACTCTGGAGAAGGTGCAGAAAAGAGCAACCAAAATAATCAGGGGTCTAGAAACCAAACCTTACGAAGAGAAACTGCGGGAACTGGGCATGGATAGCCTAGAGAAAAGGAGGAGCAGAGCGGACATGATAGCAGTCTACAGGTATACGAGGGGATGTCACAGAGAGGAGGGAATCACTTTATTCTCCAGGGCACCGGAGGGCCGGACAAGGAACAATGGCTGGAAGCTGACCAAGGAGAGATTCAACCTGGAAATAAGGAAGAACTTCCTGACGGTCAGAACGATCAACCAGTGGAACAACCTACCAGCGGACGTTGTGAACTCCAATACTCTGGACATTTTTAAGAGGAAATTGGACTGCCATTTGGCTGGGATGCTACAGGGTTCCTGCTTAGGCAGGGGGTTGGACTTGATGACCCGCATGGTCCCTTCCAACTCTAACAATGAATAAATGAATGAATAGATAGATAGATAGATAGATAGATAGATAGATAGATAGATAGATAGATAGATCAATCTACATTTTAAAAAAAAATTGAAAAGCTTATGGGGGAAATCTCTGGAAGCCTCGGCTGTTGTTACAAATTGTGACTTGTAATGATTGGATGGTAAATGCATGCAGAGCGTAACCCTGTCTTTTGGTTTTAATTAAACCGAAATGTCACTGCAGAAAACAAATATGTGGCTTGGACCTGTACCTACCATTTTGAAATTGCATGCCCACATAACACTGTAGATGGCAGAGCTGTCCATAGCCAAAAGAAGATGGCATCTCTGCTCTAGGATAAATATGCTTACTTGAGTTTCATGGATCACATCTACAGAGGCCAAGCTTATAAACACATACTAGCAATCAGAGCCCACATCCAACGCTGCTGTTAAAGACTATTGTTCATTTTGATCAACTGATTGAGATTTAGTGTTGGTGGGGAAATCAACAAAAGGACTGCAGCTTATAAAAAGCTCCATTAATGTTTACGTAGGATAGCACATACTGTAGCATGGGCATTTATTGAGCTGCACAAATTTGCAGTGTAATTTTTTTTCTGTCATGCATACTTCCTTACGTCATGCTAGTTCTGTTTGCATCTCCAACAATGGGCAGAGCAATAGTTGTTGGCACAAATGAATATTTGGCTAGGTAATTTGTTTCAATGAAGTGTTCCTGTGTTTATATAAAAATGCTTGTTATCAATCATTCATTGTGATATTTCTTTCCATGTTCCTTCAGTGCATGCCTAATAGATATTTATTTAATCTCAGCTCCTGGATTTAAAAACATTTGAGACTGTAAACCAAGCACTCTATAAGATAATTGATGCCACTTTGCTCAAAGTATTATTCTGGTTAGTGTAATTATATTAATTATTATCAACCAAGCATGCATAAGCCCAAAAACAATTGGATAGTAATTTCATTTCTTTTACTTTAACTGGAATTTCAGTCTTTTTCATTTTTGGGTGAAAGTGAAAGACTATTACATTCTGCACTTAAGAAAGGTCCAATAAAATATCACAGACTCTTGGAGATAGTAGAAATTTCAAAAGCCACCCGTCCAACTATCTTTTGTTGCAACATCCTTGTTAAATTGATACTTTGGCACTGCTTCAAACACTCTCATGAAGAACAATCTACCAGTTTCTCAAGTATGAGCGCAACATCAACTTTTATATTACTATACTTTAGATTTACTTTATCAAATTTTCTTTTCTTCTTATAAAGTGTATTAGCACAAGTGTCATTCTCTAGCCAGGTAGTAGCCATAAGATTATTTTAAGGCTACAAAATCAAGCCAAAACAGTAGATGAGATATAGACAGACAGATAAAGGTAGAGATAGAGAAGGGGTGTCAAACTCACACCTCCCAGGTTGGATGTGTCATGTGCTGGACACACACACACACACACACACACACACACACCCCAGTTTAGCAAAGGGGGGAAAGTAATGGTGCGTAACCTCGACTTTGACACCCTGAGAGAGAAAGTGAGAGAGAGAGAGAGAGAGAGGGAAAGAGAGATTATAATAAAGATACAATAGATAGATGATAGACAGGGATGGATAGCTAGATAGATATAGATAGATAGATAGATAGATAGATAGATAGATAGATAGATAGATAATCAAAATATTTCATTCTTCTAGGAGGGGGGATGGGCTTTCCACATTGTTTTCTTGTTTTAAAGGTTATTCTTTTTTGACTTTTTCAAAAGTTGTTGGCCAAGCAGTTGATTGGCCCAGACAAAGCCTGGATTTGTCCTTCCTTGGTGCCAATTATCACATAAGGCAAGAAACTGCAGACCTATTAATTCTGTTCAGCACAAATAGGTGAGCTCAGGAGACTAAACCACAAATCAAGAGAACAAATTAGCATAGTGTCTACCATTCAAAAGCAAAGGCACATGATCGTTTACAAGCAATTGGCCGCAAGCAACAAAGAGCTCACATCTTTTTGTAGGAGATGGTCTTCCCAGAAGGTGAGTTCCTTATTAAACTATTATAGCCCTCGTCCTTCTGTGTCTAACAGATAAGGCTGATAATTAAGTATGTAAAACTTTCTAGCTAATTCATCTGCAGCAAAAAATGGGAAATAAGCACATTCTAACTAATCCTCCGTTCAAGATGGTGCCTGTTCTTTGATAAGGTTTTCACATGGCCTTTCAAGAATTGTAGGGCAAGGATGAGGAAGTCAAATGTGAGAGGTCAAAAAAGGAAAATGAGTGAAGACAAAAGTGAGCAAAATGAAGGCTTTTCAACAAAACGGGATTTCTCAGGATAAAGCTAGCTACAATAGTCCTACACACTGAGAATCTCAGCGACAAGTTAGGTCCCACAGAGTGGGCCTTCCCCGGGTCCCGTCAACTAAACAATGCCGTTTGGCGGGACCCAGGGGAAGAGCCTTCTCTGTGGCGGCCCCAGACCTTTGGAACCAACTCCCCCCAGAGATTAGAATTGCCCCCACCCTCCTTGCCTTTTGTAAGCTTCTTAAAACCCACCTCTGCCGTCAGGCATGGGGGAACTGAGATATTCTTTCCCCCTAGGCCTTACAATTTACACATGGTATGTTTGTATGTATGTTTGGTTTTATAATAAGGTTTTTTTTAGTTGTTTAGTATTGGATTGTTACATGCTGTTTTTTATCACTGTTATTAGCCACCCCGAGTCTGCGGAGAGGGGTGGCATACAAATAAATAAATAAATAAATAAATAAATAAATAAATAAATAAATAAATAAATAAATAAATAAATAAATAAATAAATAAATAAATAAATAAATAAATAAATAAATAAATAAATAAATAAATAAATAAATAAATAAATAAATAAATAAATAAATAAATAAATAAATAAATAAATAAATACATAAATACATAAATAAATAAATAAATAAATAAATAAATAAATAAATAAATAAATAAATAAATAAATAAACAAACAAACAAACAAACAAACAAACAAACAAACAAACAAACAAACAAACAAACAAACAAACTCCTTCCCCTCGATGTGAGGTTGGCCCCAACTCTCTTATCTTTTATCTTTTATCTCTTATCTTTTCATGAGGGCCTAAAGCTCTGGTTCTGCCAGCTGGACTGAGGCAATGAAGCACTGCAAAAAAAAATTATTACCACACTGTGGGCATGGCTTATTGTGTGGGTGTGGCTTGATGGTCATGTGACCAGGTGGGAATGGCTTGACAATCATTTGACCAGGAATGGCTTAAAGGTCATGTGACTGGGTGAGGGTGGCTTACCGAGCAAGATAAGTTTTCAAATAGGTGCTTGGACTCTTTTTCAGTTGATTAAGTCACATTATCTCTATCTCTACAGAGAGGGGCGGCATACAAATTTAATCAATCAATCAATAAATTATTTGAATAGTCACAAAAAGGACAAATGATAGACAGCTTTATTTTTTGAGGAGCACGGCAACATTTTAAGGTTTTTGTACTGAATTCACAAGGTTGGTGTTGTGGTTAGCTCTGGCCCAGCTCCTGCCCCAAAGACTGTGGATGTGGGGGAGACATCCACATGCTGCAGGCCTGTTTTGCCCCTGGTGGAATCTAATGATGAAGGCTCCTCTGACCAAGAAGACATGAGTGACAGGGAGGAGGAGAGTGTGGCAGACAGCTCAGAAGGAGATCAATTATCTAGCTCCTCCTTGGATTCAGAACAAGAGTTAATGATACAGCCCCGCATGCGGAGAGCGATGCATAGGCAACAACAACTGAGAGATTATTATCAAAGAAAATGAGGCCACCTGTGGTTCGGTGGGGCTGTGGTAATTAGTGAGGCTGCTATAAATAGCAGCCTGTGGGTTTGGCCAATGTGGAGGATTATCTGATCGTTTGCTGTGTTTCATGACTGCTTTACTGACTTTGACTTTTTGTGTGTTGATTTTTCCCTGCTTTGAAACTAAACCAGAGCAAAGTGTGTTTCACTTTGTGAAAGAAGAAGGACTGTGAATTGCCTCACAGCTGCAAGCTAAGTATCACAGAACTGATAAGGGACTTGTACAAATTACCAGTTTGGTTGGAGACGAGTGCTCTTTGCTATATCAAAAGAGGGCTTAGTTTAATTAAGTGAATTTTCATTATAAAGAACATTGTTTTGAATTTTCAAACATTTGTGTGTCTGAAATTTGTAGCTGTGAATTTTTGGGAGGATTCTACCAGAGAGCCCGACAGAACAGTTGGGAAGTAGCCCAACACTGGCCTGGGGCCCCAATGAAGAAACAGTGCAGTAGAGATGGCCCACCCATGTGCACTTGGAACAAGAGCCAACAGAGACCGAGAGGGTGACTCAGTTGGCCTTGGAGGAAACTGGGGAAGGGAAGAGTCAATCCGGGCAAGGCTTTTCAGGATTAGAAAAGCTTGCAGATAGAGAGAGAGAGCTCAGGTAAAGAGCAAGGACTCCCCTCTCCTCATCCTAGAGCACAGAGATGCTCCTTGAGATGTAAGGAGGATCCAGTGGGAGGGACATTTGTTGGGAACAAGCATTGAATCTATGGAGCTTTGTGTGCACTTGCCGATGCCTGGTGATTACTGTGCTCTGTCTTGTGGGGCTCGCCCAGATATACCTGGCTTATTGGATTGCTTGGCTAAATCTGTCTTATTAGACTGCTAACCCTGATTTTGAAATTTGAGAGGTTTTTTCCTGATGTTAGTAAAACAGCAAATTAAAAAATATTGTCCAGTAAAGAAAGTAGGTAAGTGACAACTTTGTAAAATTTTTATTTATTTCATTTTTCAAGCACGTACAGTAATACCTCGTCTTACAAACTTAATTGGTTCCGGAAGTAGGTTCATAAGGCGAAAAGTTCGTAAGACGAAACATTGTTTCCCATTTTGCGATCTGTGGTGGGTTCGTAAGCCGAAAAAAGTTCATAAGAAGAGGCAAAAAAATTCCGAACCCGGGTTTCGTATCACGAGGGGTTTGTATCACGAGGTACCACTGTATAAGATAACAGATATAAGTATAAACATATTTATGAATATCTGAAATGAATACCAATAAATGGCAACATTGTTCCCCATTGTTCCCCAATTGTATCAATGTAAAAGCAATTAATGCGTGCAAAGGGGGAAAATCGCAAAATGGCACTCCGCTGGGCACCGCCGCCCGGCTGTCACCTTTAAAAACAACTGGGGGGCTTCTCGGCGTTCTCCCAAACCTGAACTTTTCGGGTTCGGGTTCTGGAGGCCGCCGAGAAGCGCCCGGCTGTTTCAGAAGGTTACAACCCTTAATGCGTTTTTGGCAATGTTGTTACAGTAGACTCTGGCACTTAGATCATTAGAGATGAGAACTCCAAGATCCTTGATAGAGTGAGGGTCATCTATGAGGTCATATCTGCTCACTTTGTATTTGGTGTTTGGAATTTTTTTGCCAATGTGTAAGAAAGAGCATTTGTTTGTTTGTTTGTTTGTTTATATGCCATTCAACTCCAATTGGACTCTGGGCAGCTTACAAAAAATGACAATTAAATGACAATAAAATACCATCTGCAATAATAACAGCAATTAAAAACCATATAAAATACATTAATCACCCTTAAAAAGAAACCATACATACTCTCAATCATTCGTTGCCAAATCAGATGATGGCTTAACGGCCATCATCTGGTTGAGATCTGAACTTCTAGCTTTCTTTTCAAAAAGTCAAAAGTCCTGGTTCTACCTAGAGAGCCTTCCTTCTGGATCGCATAGTAACTCTACAATAGGCCTTTTTCCTACCTTGATGCTTCTTGGAAGGATCATGTAAAACACATAGCATTCCTTCCTTAGGCGGCCACTCCAGGAAGCACTAAATAAATATTCTGATAAAGGTGATAAAGGTGAACATGGATCATTGGGAGGTTAAATGCTAGTCTGACTTCATTAGGAGATAGCATTTACACAATCATGATTTCTGCTGCAGCAAATTAAAATGTTTTATAGATGGCATCTGCCACCAATCTCAAAAATGTTCCAAACTAAGTCACCTAACTGTTGGAAATGTAAAGTAGAAATAGGTACTTATTATCATACTTGGTGGACATGCCCAAAAGCAAAAGAATATTGGAACCTAATAGAAAAATGGTTAAAAGAAATAACACAGCAAGAAATCAAGAAAGCACCAGAACTCTTTTTATTAGGTATTTCAAATAAGAAATATGAAAAAGATAGATATTATTTAATAATCCATATATTAGTAGCAGCTAGGATAGCTTTTGCTCAAAAATGGAAAGAAATTGAGACCCCAAAAGAAACAGACATACTTAAGAAAATTTTAGAATGTGCTGAGCTCGACATGATGACGAGAAGGTTAAACAACCAAGAAGAATCAGAATTCTATGATGTTTGGCAAAAAGTATACATCTGGTGGGATACAAAGAAAAAGAGATAACTTTATTGTTATACTATTTTAAATATAGTGGTACCTAGTAGTCATATTGTATTAGATGATGATGATTTCCAATATAAATGTAAACTCCTTTTTTCTTCTTCTACTTTTTTCTCTTTTTTTCCTCTTATTTTAGTTCAATTTAAGCTATAATTTTAAAATTTTTATATATGTTCTTAAATACTTTAGATGTGTTTTTATCTATTACCTTATAATTGATATTTTAAAGTATTTTATAGACGGTGTTAAACAAAGACAAGATCTTTTCTTTTTACTTTTTTTTTCAAATATAAAGATGACTTCTACTCTGAGCGGACCGACTGTAGCTCCACTAAGTGTTGCATGTTATGTATGTCATGTCTGTCTGTGCAATTTAATAAAATTATTTTAAAAATAATAAAAAATAAAACCCAAAATCTACTTCCTGCCAAATTCATATGGCAATTTAGCTGCCCCTCCACTCAAAAAAAATCAGGTGTGGGAATTTTTTAAAGATATTTTGTATACTTGTATATTTGAGAGCATCAAAAATAGCTAGAGCTAGCTAAAGCTGCATTGCACCCAGCTCCCAGTCATGAATGAAAATAACTGATTATATGTAATCGCCAGCAATTATATTTATAGTGATTGATGGGGTCTATTAGCAACACATTATGGTTTGATAATGAAACACCTTTACTCCTTCTTTCCACATATCATTTTGCACCTTCTCACCACCAATGGAGGAAAGCATTGGGGGAATTATTATTAGCTTGGTTGTAGCTTCTCAAGAGCTATATATTACCTGTCCGTTATAATCTGTTAAAAGAATATCTGGCTGGAAAAGTTTGGAGGTCCCTCATCCATGTCAAGCAACTTTTATCAGATAAAACAGAATACATGTAAGGCTATGGGTAGATTTCCTATTCCAGCAACAGTTACAGCCTGAGGATGTGAAGAGGGTCAACTAAGGATGCTAATGCTTCAGCTTGACCCAGATACCAATTGTTGGAATCAATGTATTCTGGAAAGACAGTTTGGTGTAGTAGTTAAGGTGTTTGAAGACACAAAATAGCTGGCTCTAGACATATAAATAATGGTTGTAAACATATAAAGAATGGTTTCTGGAATTGGATATATCTACTTTGACAAAAAGGACTAGGGTCACATGATAGCAGTGTTCCAATATGCCAAAGGTTGCCACAAGGTGTTCTGCCGGGCTCTCTGGTAGGAGTCTCCCGAAAATTCAAGGGTACAAATTTCAGACACACACACATTTGAAAATTCCAAACAATGTTCTTTATCACAAAATTCAAAATAAACTAACCACTCTTTTTGTACTGCAAAGAGCACTTGGCCCAAAACAACCGGGTAGCCTGTACAATTTCCCTTAAGCAGTCATTAAGTACTTAGCTAGCAGCTGTGAAGAAACTTCACACCCCTTCTTCTCCCAACGAAGTGAGACACACACACATGTTGCTCTGCTTTGGTTTCAAAGGTGTGAAAAATCAACAAACAAAGTCCAGAAAACAGCAACACACGATTCCTGAAGAACTGCGATCAGATACTCTTTCACAACAGCCAAACCCACACGCTGCTATTTATAGCAGCAGTCCTAATTACTGAGGCCCCACCCAACCACAGGTGGCCTCATTTTCTCTTGTAATAATCCTTCAGTTGTTGTCTCCTATTCATCTCTCTATGCATGCGTGGATGTGTCATTCATTCTTGTTCAGAATCCAAGGATGATACAGATGATTGATCTCCTCCTGGGCTGTCTGCCAAACTCCCCTCTTCCCTGTCACTCATGCTTCCTTGGTCAGAGGAGGCTTCATTGGCAGATTCCATCGGGAGCAAAACAGACCTGCGGCATGTGGATGTCTCCCCCACATCCACCTGCACATTCCTTGCGGCAGGAGCTGGGCCAGAGCTAACCACAACACAAGGAAGATGGAATCAAGCTATTTTCCAAAGCACCCATGGCCCAGCACTTGACTGAACCCAATTGATGACATCATTGTGATGTCACCAGTGGGTCACTCACTACCAGTTCTGGCAAACTGGTCCAAACAGGGACTTATGCAGGACTAGAACTCACAGGCCCTCAGTTCTTAGGCTGCTGCCTTAACCACTAAACTCAACTGGCTCTAGTGGAATGCAAGGTCCAATTTGAAATAATGGTTAAAGCCAATAAACCACAAGTTCTAGATAGCCCTTCCTTAAGTGTGAAGTCAGCCGGATGGCAAATACTTCTGAAAATCTTGCTTAAAATTGCAAGAACGTTTATCCCCTGCCAGGAGGCATGGTCATCTCAAAGGATCACCAAAGGTTTTTTTTTCTTTCAGGAAGGAATAACACTGAAGAAAACTAGTGAATAAGAACAGAATCTCTTTCCCACCAGCGGCCCATCATGAAAATTCAAGAACAGAGAAAGAATCCTCTGAACACAAAGCTTACTTTTAATTATCATGGCTATTGATCACCAGTAGATCCTCTATGCATTTATAAATTCCCCCTTTCCAGCCAACTGGTATAATCACTTCCCCATGGCAGTGTTTTACTTTGCTAGAAATTTTATTTAGGTTTGAAATCCAAATACACACACAACCCTTAATGAGGGAAAGGTTCAATCGATAAAGAAAGAAAGAAAAGCAATATGAACAAAGACTACAATTGCTTTTTATCTAGGCTGTTTGCCTGCAGCAGAGGGCAAAAATTACTCTCTCTCTCTCTCTCACACACACACACACACACACACAGAGAGAGAGAGAGAGAGAGAGAGAGAGAGAGAGAAATATACAGTATATATGCACATTGCAATCAAACAGACATTATTATAAAGCCAGATTTGATTTGATTTGATTTATTAGATTTCTCTGCCTTATGATAGTTCTCTGTCCTTTCAAGGTGTCACTGCCATGTTTCAATGCCAATCAAAGGATGGAGCTGAGTTAGAAAGTCTTTATTATTATTATTATTATTATTATTATTATTATTATTATTATTATGTCAGTACAACACAGCCAACGAGATCACTATGCTGGATTTTGTATTTCATCACCAGTCAGGCACTTCCCAAGCACCTAGGACTGCGTGATGTAGCGGCAAATTATGTTTGCCGATCCCAGTAAAGCGGCCTTTTGCAATTGACAGATGGAGATTTTGTCAATTCCGATGGTTTTCAAATGTCCGCTGAGATCCTTTGGTACTGGTCCACTGGGACCACTTTCACTGGCTTATGCCAGAGTCGTTGCAGCTCGATTTTTAGATCTTTGTATTTCACTAATTTCTCTAGCTGCTTCTCCTCAAATCTGCTGTCTCCTGGGATTGCGATGTCGATGATCCATACTTTCTTTTTCTCCATGATCACAATGTCTGGTGTGTTATGCTTCAGAATTCGGTCAGTCTGAAGTTGGAAGTCCCACAGTAGTTTTGCTTGCTCATTTTCGACCACTTTTTCGGGCTTATGATCCCACCAGTTCTTTGCCACTGGTAAATGGTAGTTCCGGCATTATTATTATTATTATTATTATTATTATTATTATTATTATTATTTACAAAACTCAGTAATACACAGCAAACGAGATTTATATGCTGCATGTCGTATCACAATATCACAAGTCGAACACTTCCCAAACATCTAGGATTTGGGAAGTGTTCGACTTGTGATATTGTGACACAATACAGTATCTATTTCCTCCCCAGGCATGTTCTGTTTCAGTGCATTTTTACTCTGGGCATAATTATCTCCCCCCCCCCAAAAAAAAAAAATCCTCTGAAAAAAACATAAAGTGAATTCTGATACTGCATGTAAAATGTTTTTGCTACTTTAAAAGCTTTGATTCTGTGTTAGCTATCAAGGGTTGTTTGGTTCCATTAGCTTGGAATGGAGGCTAACACCCAAGAGTAACTTCCTGCCTGCAATTTTCCTGTGTATTGTATCCTCAGGACAAAAAAAAAAGTACTAACCACTTAAGCCAGGTTTGACTCCACATGACCCCAGAGTTCAATTTTAAATTGCATTTTTTGCTGCAGTTTCTTATCCCATGCAGGCATAGTCACTCTGATATCTCCCTCTGGGGCAGTTATCAGCTCCTCTTAATTAATTCTATCACTTGCAATCAACCTGGGGATCAAGAAGAGGTTATATTTTCAGATTCTTTTGACCAAAATGAAAAACTTTCTTTAAAAAAAAAAAGTTTCTTTATTATATTTTCATATTGAAGAAAATTCAAATCACATTTTGTTCCGTTTTTACAGATCACAACTCTTCTTTGTTAGTAAATTACATTATTTTTTATCCTACTACATTTATTAACGTGCATCATTTCTTATACATTTGTTGTCTAACATTTATTGCAATTCCTGAATGATAAATAAAAGTATTTACAAGGTATCTGTCGTTCATTTCGATTGTACTGTTGCCTGTTATATTATTTCTATATTCTCTTTTGAATCCATTCATGCCATTTTTGCCATGTCCTTTTTGATTTGTTGAGTAATTTCGTTCATTTCCACACAATTATATATTTTATCTGTAATTAAATTTTCCGTTGGGGTCTGTTCGTTCTTCCATAATTGTGCTATTGCTAATCTTGTTGCTAAAAATGAAAAAACTTTCTAGGGATTCCAGTCATCAGGCCCTCAGTCTTACTGTTCCTTTTGGATGGGGCTTATTTAAAATATTAATAGGCTGATCTGTTTGCGAAAGGGCCTTCTGACTAGTTACAATCTATACAGGAAGTCCTCCAGTTACAATAATTTTCTTAGTGACTTTTTGAAGTTACAACAGCATTGAAAAAAAGTGGCTTATGGCCATTTCTCACACGTATAATCTTGCAGCCTCCGCATTGTCACGTGATCAAAATAGGGACACTTGGAAACATTTATTTATGATGGTGACCAATGGTTATTATTATTACAGTAATACCTCATCTTAAGAACCTAATTGGTTCCTGGGGGAGGTTCGTAAAGCGAAAAGTTCGTAAGGTGAAACATTGTTCCCCATAGGAAACAATGAAAAATGAATTAATGCGTGCAACAACAAAAAAACGCAAAAAAATGACACCCTGCTGTTTCAATTGAAACAGCCGGGCGCTTCTCAGCGTTCTCCCAATGCTGAACCCAGAAGTTCGGCAAAAGTTCGGGTTCGGGTGGCCGCTGAGAAGCCCCGCCGCCCGGCTGTCACCTTTTGAAACAGCCGGGGGGCTTCTCAGCAGCCTCCCGAACGCCGAACCTGGAAGTTCGGGTTTGGCGTTCGGGTTCTGGAGGACGCTGGGAAGCCCCCCAGCTGTTTCAAAAAGCGACAGCTGGGCGGCAGGGGCGGGTTCATAAGACGGAAAATGTTCGTAAGAAGAGGCAAAAAAATCCGAACCCCGGGTTCGTATCTCGGGTTGTTCGTATGGCGAGGGGTTTGTATCATGAGGTACCACTGTATTATTATTTATTGGATTTGTATGCCGCCCTTCTCCGTAGACTCAGGGCAGCTGACAACAGTGATAAAAAACAGCATGTAACAATCCAATATTAAAACAACTAAAAAAACCAAAAAACCCTTATTATAAAACCAAACATATATACACACATACCATGCATAAATTGTAAAGGCCTAGGGGGAAAGAGTATCTCAGTTCCCCCATGCCTGATGGCACAGGTGGGTTTTAAGAAGCTTACGAAAGGTGAGGAGGGGGGGGGATCATGTGATTAATTTTGGGTGACCTTCTTACAAGCAAAGCAACGATAGGTTGCTCCCGGTTTGGCCCAGTCCTAAGAACGAATAGCGGCGGTGGTGGGAGGCTCCACCCACCTGCCTGGGAGGCTTCTGCGCATGTGTAGAAGTGTTGCACACACACTCACGTAAATGCACAAACCAGTACTTAAGGGTTTTAGAACCCACTACAAAGCCAGATTCACTTAACAACCATATTGCTAACTGAACAACTACAATGATTCATTTAACAACTGTGGCAAGATAGGCTACAAGATGGAGCAAAATTTATTTAACTGTCTTACTTAGCAACAGAAATTTTGGGCTTAATTGTGTTTGTAAGTTAAGGACTATCTATAGTAGAATAAGTCTAAATAAACAATGAATTAATGAAAACTCATTTTTACACAGATTAATGAAGAAGGGGAGCAGACAGAGAGAGACTTAATGAATATCATAGGGTTACATTTGCAGACAGCAAGTTCCAAATTCAAGAATATTATTGTTATGACTGGTCACTCACTCAGCCAGATTTTCAGAGTGGATTTAGCAATTTTATCTACCTATCAAGCCTTTAGCAAGGACATAGGATAGGCAAATGTTGCTGTCTGATGGTATAATAATAATAATAATAATAATAATAATAATAATAATAATAATAATAATAACAACAACAACAACATGGTAAATGAACAAGGTAAGTAGAACCCACCCCTGCCTAAATAATAATAATAATAATAATAATAATAATAATAATTATTATTATTATTATTATTATTATTATTATTATTATTATTATTATTATTATTTAGGCAGGGGTGGGTTCTACTTACCTTGTTCACCAGTTCACATTGCAACGTTTCTCATAATAGATCCATAGCAAGCAAAACTCTGAGGCAGGTAGATTCCTCAAAGAACAGCTTTATTGGAAATACCATATTGGCACATATCTGGTGAAAACCAACTCTGAAGCCTCCCGTGGTTTTCCTGTAATTAAAAGTTTTTCTACTTTTTCAATCAGTCCCATGGTCCAATCACAGTATGGACTGGCAGCCAGGTAGCATCATTCCCCCTTCCTCCGACCAGGTGTTAGGACGTCCTTGGTTCCCAAGAGAAAAATATTTTGTTTTGCCTCTATCTCAAATCCTCTCTCCCAATTCCTTAGCTCCAGTGTGGCAGCATTGAAGTGGTTAAAAAATGACTTTGTTCAGGTCAGCTTCAGGGTTGTCAGAAGTTCCATGGCTGAAGGGTTCCAGTCTCTTTGACCTGAATCAAGGTCTTTCCAGTGCTAGCCTAGTCTTAATCACTATAACACACCATCTCTCTAGAGAGTTGTGTTCCTCAGCCTCAGTAACCTTTAGATGGATTAGGCATGGATCAACTTTTACTTATTTATTATTTGTATTTATATGCCACCCACTCCAAAAAGGACTCAGAGCAGCTAACCTTAGTCAAAAATACAGCAATAGCAACAATGAACCGAGTTGGTACAGTGGGTAGAGTGCAGTACTGCAGGCCACTAAAGCTGACTGCAGGTCAGCAGTTCAAATCTCATCACCGGCATAAGGTTGACTCAGCCTTCCATCTTTTCAAGGTAGGTAAAATGAGGACCCGGATTGTGGGGGCAATATGCTGGCTCTGTTAAAAAGTACTATTGCTAACATGTTGTAAGCTGCCCTGAGTCTAAGGAGAAGGGCGGCATAAAAGTAAATAAAATAAAATAAAATAAAATAAAATAAAATAAAATAAAATAAAATAAAATAAAATAAAATAAAATAAAATAAAATAAAATAAAATAAAATAAAATAAAATAAAATAAAATAAAATAAAATAAAATAAAATAAAATAAAATAAAATAAAATAAAATAAAATAAAATAAAATAAAATAAAATAAAATAAAATAAAATAAAATAAAATAAAATAAAATAAAATAAAATAAAATAAAATAAAATAAAATAAAATAAAATAAAATAAAATAAAATAAAATAAAATAAAATAAAATAAAATAAAATAAAATAAAATAAAATAAAATAAAATAAAATAAAATAAAATAAAATAAAATAAAATAAAATAAAATAAAATAAAATAAAATAAAATAAAATAAAATAAAATAAAATAAAATAAAATAAAATAAAATAAAATAAAATAAAATAAAATAAAATAAAATAAAATAAAAAAATAAAATAAAATAAAATAAAATAAAATAAAATAAAATAAAATAAAATAAAATAAAATAAAATAAAATAAAATAAAATAAAATAAAATAAAATAAAATAAAATAAAATAAAATAAAATAAAATAAAATAAAATAAAATAAAATAAAATAAAATAAAATAAAATAAAATAAAATAAAATAAAATAAAATAAAATAAAATAAAATAAAATAAAATAAAATAAAATAAAATAAAATATAAAGTAAAATAAAGCTGCATTTTTTTAAAAAAATGAAAAAAATGAATAAATAAAACAGTAAAAATAAAGTGATAAAATCAACAGTGCAATAAAATCTATAATGTCCTAAAAAACCATGCATACTTACAGGAAATCCTAATTCCAGGTCTGCTGGAAAAGCCAAGTCAAACTCCCAGAAGATACCATACAAAAGGTTCTTCTCCATGGTCATAATGTAATATATTTCTTTCAGTTATGTAGAAAGATCTTGACATTCAGCCACATATTTATTGGGAATACCACTCCATCAAGTTCTGGAGCCTTAAATTTTTATTACTAGAAGCTAAAAGTCTGTTGGTAATGTAAAGATATTTGGATCTGGTATTTTAAGGGGGTTTTTTAACATGTTTTTGAAAGATGATCTGGAGATGTTGATTTCTAAATCCAGCTGCTGGTTTTGACTTGATTATAGGAATTGGGGTTTTATATTTACTTAATAAATGTATAGGCTGCCTGTTTCATATACATGACTCTGCATTGTTCACAATTAAAACAGTTAAAAACAATAAAAAAAACAGAGTTAGAAACTACAGAAATGACAAGAATTCCACCTGAGAACACTAATTAAACCTTGACAACTTTAAGACTTCTGGACTTCAACTTTCTGAATTCCCTAATCACCTCCCAAACCAAAATTGGAAGACATATTTATTTATTTCAATTTATTAAATTGGTTCTTAGAAAAATGTATTTTAAAAGGAAGGAAGTACTTTGGCATAATGGTTAATAAGTTAGAAATATAATTGGTGTTGTATTTTTTGCAGGAACATTTAGGAGGGAAATTAATTAAAAGAATATGTATGTAACAAGATGACAAAATTGGGGGGGGGACTATTGCAACTTTTTTGATGATTGTTACTAACAAAATACTGCATTTTATTTATGGAAAACTAGATAGTACATTGCATTGTTTGAATGTATATTGAGAGAAAAATAAAATAAAAAATTACCCCCAAAAATTATTAAATCTGGACCGGGACTCACTGCTCACAGTCACTCATGCCCTCATCACCTCGAGGTTCGACTACTGTATGCTCTCTACATGGGGCTACCTTTGAAAAGTGTTCGGAAACTTCAGATCGTGCAGAATGCAGCTGGAAGAGCAATCATAGGCTTCCCAAGGTATGCCCATGTTACATCAACACTCCGCAGTTTGCATTGGTTGCCGATCAATTTCCGGTCACAATTCAAAGTGTTGGTTATGACCTATAAAGCCCTTCATGGCATCGGACCAGAATATCTCCGGGACCGCCTTCTGCCGCACGAATCCCAGTGACCGGTTAGGTCCCACAGAGTTGGCCTTCTCCGGGTCCCATCGACTAAACAATGTCGTTTGGCGGGACCCAGGGGAAGAGCCTTCTCTGTGGCGGCCCCGACCCTCTAGAACCAGCTCCCCCCAGATATCAGAGTTGCCCCCACCCTCCTTGCCTTTCGCAAGCTCCTTAAAACCCACATCTGTCATCAGGCATGGGGGAATTGAAATTTTCCCTTCCCCCTAGGCTTATAGAATTTATACATGGTATGCTTGTATGTATGATTGGTTCTTTAAAATAGGGTTTTTAAGATTATTTTTAATATTAGATTTGTTCACATTGTCTTTTTTATTGTTTTTAGCCACCCAGAGTCTTCGGACAGGGGCAGCATACAAATATAATAAATACAAATACAAATGCGTTGGCCACCTATTGGATACTGAAACAATTTGACAACTTCCCCACTCCTGATATTGTTCCATTGCAACTGATGTTTGCAAAGGTGCTTCCCTTAACCTGAAGGTAACACTGAGTCTTCAAGATTAATCACACTGGATAGACCTGTCCTCCATGAATTCATCAGGTCCTTCTTCATTGCCATTCAAGTTAGTGGCCATCACTGTATCCTGTGCTAATGAATTTGACAAGTTAATTATGCACCCTGCGAAGAAGGGCTTTCTTTCGTTTATTCTAAATCTCCTTTAAATTAGCTTCACTGGAAGGCCTCAGTTCTAATCTTTCCCCTTTATCCGTGCCATGCATGATTTTACATGCTTCAGTCATGTCCTCCTTTAGTCCTCTTCAAATCTCAAGTTATCTTTCTTTTTGAAGTTCATTATTTTGGTTGCCCTCTTCTGCCATGTTTATTTTTACGTGAAAGGACCGTCCTTTGCTTGCAGCGCCGCTGCGGTGTCCTTTTTCGTAAAAATAACAATGTTTATTTTTACGTAAAGACCTCCCTTTGAAGGAGGTGAAGAATCCCTCCCATGAAGAGATTCCGGGGGCGGAGCCTTGACGTCACTGGCAGGTTGCTAAGGACACCAAGGTGATCACTTCCTGGATTCCATGGAATCCAGGAAGTGATCACCTTGGCGTCCTTAGCAACCTGCCGGTGACGTCAAAGCTCCGAACGCCGAACGCAACCCCGAACTTTGCCCGAAGTTTCAAAAAATTTCGGGTTCATGTTCGGCATACTGAACACTGCAAAATTCAGTACAGACCCGAATTGTGCGGGTTCGGTTCGCCCATCACTATTTATTCATTATTAAACTTCTATACCATCCGTCTCATTGAGGCAATTCTAGGTCTTACAGTCATCCAATTAAAACATCACGTGAAACATTAAAACAATAAATAAGAATCCTGCATTTTAAGCATGTTGAGAACATGAGCTTTTGAAAATTATTATTATTTTAAGCACTCAACAGAAAATGTCCAGTTTTCAAATAATTGTTTCAATTTCAATCTATACAAAAGTAGGACCCTGATCTGAAGAAATTTCAGGGCAAGGATCTTTAAAAGTGTCCCCATGGATACCAAAAAAAGTGTGAATCGCTCCAAATTACCTTCTTTCACCAAAGTTGATGGGCATTTATCTGATTTTTAATATACCTCAGAAATACCATGCTTCAGTTTGCCAGACCCTTTCAAGCTATTGTTTGTGTTCTTTGGAGCAAAGTCTGCATACAGTCTCTATCCAATATTCCACTTTTACAGTGGGGACAGTAAAGTAAATTTCAAGTGCAGCTTATATTGTGTAGATATTACTCGGGGTTACAAGAAATCTCCAAAGTGAAACTGTCTTTCACTCCAGGTGTAAGGGCTCAGAGATCAATGTTGACTGACGCCAAATCTCTCTTCCTCAAATCAGAAGATCCTCCAAACTATTACACAGGTTATAGATTATTAGAGTTGGAAGGGATTTTGTAGGTCATCTTGTCCAACCCCTTCCCACCTGCTCAAGAAGAGTCCCTATACCACGTTGGACAAACAGCAGTCCAATCTCATAGAAACATAGAAACATAGAAGACTGACGGCAGAAAAAGACCTCACGGTCCATCTAGTCTGCCCTTATACTATTTCCTGTATTTTATCTTAGGATGGATATATGTTTATCCCAGGCATGTTTAAATTCAGTTACTGTGGATTTACCAACCACATCTGCTGGAAGTTTGTTCCAAGGATCTACTACTCTTTCAGTAAAATAATATTTTCTCATGTTGCTTTTGATCTTTCCCCCAACTAACTTCAGTCTGTGTCCCCTTGTTCTTGTGTTCACTTTCCTATTAAAAACACTTCCCTCCTGAACCTTATTTAACCCTTTAACATATTTAAATGTTTCGATCATGTCCCCCCTTTTCCTTCTGTCCTCCAGACTATACAGATTGAGTTCATTAAGTCTTTCCTGATACGTTTTATGCTTAAGACCTTCCACCATTCTTGTAGCCCGTCTTTGGACCCCTTCAATTTTGTCAATATCTTTTTGTAGGTGAGGTCTCCAGAACTGAACACAGTATTATTCCAAATGTGGTCTCACCAGCGCTCTATATAAGGGGATCACAATCTCCCTCTTCCTGCTTGTTATACCTCTAGCTATGCAGCCAAGCATCCTACTTGCTTTTCCTACCGCCCTATCTCTCTTTGAAAGTTTCAAATGTTAGAGCTCTCACAACCTCTGAAGGCAAGCTGGTTGATCACTCTCACTGTCAGAAAGTTTCTCCTTATTTCCAGGTAGAATCTCTCCTTGGTCAACTTCCATCCGCTATTCCTCGTCTGGCCTTCCGGTGCCTTGGAAAACAACCTGACACCGCCACCCCTCCTCTGTGTGGCAGCCCTTCAAGTATTGGAAAACTGTTTGATTTGATTTGATTTGATTGGATTTGTATGCCGCCCCTCTCCGTAGACTTGGGGTGGCTAACAACAGTAGCAAACAGCATATGACAATCCAATATAAACAGTTAAAAACCCCTATTGTAAAACCAACATACATACAGACATACCATGCATAAAATTGTAAAGGCCTAGGGGGGAAAGAGGATCTCAATTCCCCCATATTTGGCGGCAGAGGTGGGTTTTAAGAAGCTTACGAAAGGCAAGGAGTGTGGGAGCAATTCTAATCTCTGGGGGGAGTTGGTTCCAGAGGGTCGGGGCCGCCACAGAGAAGGCTCTTCCCCTGGGTCCCGCCAAGCGGCATTGTTTAGTTGACGGGACCCGGAGAAGACCCACTCTGTGGGACCTAACTGGTCGCTGGGATTCGTGCAGCAGAATCTGGTCCAGTGCCATGAAGGGCTTTATAGGTCATAACCAACACTTTGAATTGTGACCGGAAACTGATCGGCAACCAGTGCAGACTGCGGAGTGTTTGTGTAACATGGGCATATTTGGGAAAGCTAGACTAATCATCCCAGTTCTTGCAATGATATGTTATAATTTCTAGTCCCCTAATCATCCTGGTAGCTGTCCTCTGAACATTCTCTAGATTTTCAATGTCTTTTCTGTAGTGTGGTGACCAAAACTGGATGCAGTACTCTAGGTGTGGTCTAACTAATGCTTTATAGAGTGGTATTAGTACCTCCCTAGTCCTAGATTGTCTTCTGCCGGCGTGTTTCAACCGCCCGTAATTACAGGGTAATTAATCCAGGAAGACACACACCACACGATAAAAGGAAAACCCAAAAGTTTTTATAAACAGAAAAACAGAAACAGCTCCCTTTTTAAATGTCAAAGGGATTTTCTGGTACACACAAGGCACAGGTTAAATGCAATCCAATTGCTCACCCAATAACTTGGAAATTGAGTCCAATTCTAAAGTCCAGAGAGTCCACACACAATCTTGAACAGCACAAAAACCATGATCTTGACGAAACAATGAATCAGATAAACTGCCATGAGGCTAAAACACCAAGCTGCACTTTTATCTGTAGCACTAATTACAGCAGCCCCACCCAACCACAGGTGGCCTCATTTTCCCTGTCACTCACGCTTCCTTGGTCAGAGGAAGCTTCATTGGCAGATTCCATCAGGAGCAAAACAGGCCTGTGGCATGTGGATGTTTCCCCACATCCACCTGCACATTCCTTGGGGCAGGAGCTGGGCCAGAGCTAACCACAACAAGATTGTATCCCTTTTATACAGGTTATACAGGTTTACATGTTGTACAGGTTATACATCTGTTATACAGGTGCTCCTTGAAATGACCATAATTGAGCCCTTTGGTCATAGGTCATTCAGTCCTACAACAAGAAATCACAAGATTAGAAATTACGATTGGTTTTTATGATGGTTGTTAAGGGGACGTTGCCCTCATGAAGTAAATACTAATAAATGCATACTAGAGGTATAACAAGCAGGGAGATCCTGCTGTATAGAGTGCTGGTGAGACCACATTTGCAATACTGTGTTCAATTCTGGAGACCTCACCTACAAAAAGAGATTGATAAAATTGAACGGGTCCAAAGACGGGCTACAAAAATGGTGGAAGGTCTTAAGCATAAAACTTATTAGGAAAGACTTAATTAACATAATCTGTATAGTCTGGAGGACAGGAGGGAAAGGGGGGATATGATCGAAACATTTAAATATGTTAAAGGGTTAAATAAGGTTCAGGAGGGAAGTGTTTTTAATAGGAAAGTGAACACAAGAACAAGGGGGCACAATCTGAGGTTAGTTAGGGGAAAGATCAGAAGCAACTCGGGAAAATATTATTTTACTGAAAGAGTAGTAGATGCCTAGAACAAACGTCTAGCAGACATGGTTGGTAAATCCATAGTAACTAAATTAAATGCCTGGTATAAGCATATATCCTGGTATATGCCTGGTATAAACATATATCCATTCTAAGATAAAATAGACAAAATAGTATAAGGGCAGACTAGATGGACCATGAGGTATTTTTCTGCCCTCTATGTTTCTATACCAACTGTTTAGCACCATAAGCACTACAATTATTTAAATATAGGTTTGCTGGATTGAAATTATTACTGCAAAGTGATTTGATTGCTACTCGATAGGCAGGGATGGTTGGAGAGATTGACACATTTTTCTCAGGTGAATGTTTACACTATCTACAATTGTTGGTGACTGGAATGTTCTTACTTTTTGTGTAATTTTTTTTTTAAATGAACCTGTGATTTATGGCTTTGATGATTAGATGGGATAGATTATATATATAAAAAAGAGCAATATGACTTTAGAGGGAGAGATTACAAATTAATTGTACGTGTAACTATCATGAAGAATATTGAAGCTCCTTCCTTATCTTTTTTCTTTCTATTCTGTTCTGCCGGCGTGTCCCAACCACCCGTAATTACAGGGTAATTAGTCCCAAACAGACACACACCACACGATAGAAAGAAAACAAATGGTCTTTATCAACAGAAAAGCAGAAACAACTCCCTTTTTAAATGTCAAAGGGATTTTCTGGTATACATAAGGCACAGGTTAAATGCAATCCAATTTCTCACCCAGTAACTGGGAAATTGTGTCCAATTCCAAAGTCCAGAAATTCCACACAGTCTTGAACAGGGAAACAACAAACCACGATCTTGATGAAACTATGAATCAGATAAACTTCCACGAGGCTAAGCCAGTACGCTGCTCTTTTTATCTGTAGTACTAATTACAGCAGCCCCACCCAATCATAGGTGGCCTCACTTATCTCCTGTAATAATCCTTCAGTTATTCTCTCCTATGCATCACTCTACACATGTGTGGGTCCGTCATAAGTTCTTGTTCAGAATCCAGGGATGATAAGGATGATTTATCTCCTCCTGGGCTGTCTGCCAAACTCCCCTCTCCCCTGTCACTCATGCTTCCTTGGTCAGAGGAGACTTCGTCGGTAGATTCCATCGGGAGCAAAACAGACCTGTGGCATGTGGATGTTTTCCCCACATCCACCTCCACATTCCTTGGGGCAGGAGCTGGGCCAGAGCTAACCACAACATATTCTATTTTTCAACTTTTTTTGTTGTTGTCCTCCACTTTTTCCTCTGTTTTTGATTTCTTTTTTTATTCTTTACTTTCTATTAGCATGTGTTAGCTTTTATCTTCCTGTTACATTACATAGGTTTTTTTAAAAAAAAATATGAATGTAGGATAATCATTTACTCAAGAGTTATGAATACAGAACATTCACCTGATGAATGCTTTGAATAACACGTAGACACAGCCAACAGTGTTGCTCTAATGATGTGTGAATGAAAGGATGAGAGATTATTTTTATAGGAGGCTATGGCTTTCTTCCCACTGACAGTCATAACTGAGCAACCCCTGCAGGAAGCTGATGTCAGTTGAATGACATCATGGATGGATGAATTTTCCTGTAGCAAAGGTTTTAAGTTTAGTGCTAGGACAACTTTTTAAAATGTTTCAGTTAAACTTACTCATCTGCTGAAGAAGCTTCTTGGATGATAAGTGAAAGTCTTCAAAGAAAAACCAGAAAGTCCAGTTGCCTCTTGAGAAAGCAGCTTTGCAATAGCATTTAGACTTATATACCACCCGACAGTGCTTTATAGAACTATTTAATAATAATTATAATAATTAATAATTTATTAGATTTGTATGCCGTCCCTCTCCAAAGACTCGGGGCGGTGCACAACAATGACAAAAACAATATTATAATGGCACAAATCTAATATTAAAAAACTAAAAACCCTATCATAATTAAAAGCCAAATAGCACATACATACCAAACATAAATTATAATAAGCCTGGGGGAAAGATGTCTCAAATCCCCCATGCCTGGCTGGCGGTATAGGTGGGTCTTAAGTAGTTTACGGAAGACAAGGAGGGTAGGAGCAGTTCTAATCTCTGGGGGGAGTTGATTCCAGAGGGCTGGGGCTGCCACAGAGAAGGCTCTTCCCCTGGGGCCCGCCAGACGACATTGTTTAGTCGATGGGACCTGGAGAAGGCCAACTCTGTAGGACCTTATCGGCCACTGGGATTCGTGCGGTAGCAGGCAGTTCCGGAGGTACTCTGGTCCAATGCCATGTAGGGCTTTAAAGGTCATGACCAACACTTTGAATTGTGACCGGAAACTGATCGGCAGCCAATGCAGGCCACGGAGTGTTGTAGATATGTGGGCGAATCTGGGAAGCCCCACGATGGCTCTCACGGCCGCATTCTGCACGATCTGGAGTTTCCGAACACTTTTCAAAGGTAGCCCCATGTAGAGAGTATTGCAGTGATCGAACCTCGAGGTGATGAGGGCATGAGAGACTGTGAGCAATGACTCCCTGTCCAAATAGGGCCGCAACTGGTACACCAGGTGAACCTGGGCAAACGCCCTCCTCACCACAGCCGAAAGATGATGTTCCAATGTCAGTTGTGGATCGAGGAGGACGCCCAAGTTGCGCACGCTCTCTGAGGGGGTCAATAGTTCCCCCCCAGGGTAATGGACGGACAGATGGAATTGTCCTTGGGAGGCAAGACCCACAGCCACTCCGTCTTGTCTGGGTCGAGTTTGAGTTTGTTGACACCCATCCAGTCCCCAACAGCCTCCAGGCACCGGCACATCACTTCCACTGCATTAAAAGCAAAGGTTAGGCATCCTTAAAGTGATGCAGACATTGTACAATGAAACAGGGGATGGGAATATAAATACACTGCTCAAATAAAATGAAGGGAACACTGAAACAACATAATATAACTCCAATTAAATCAAACTTTTGTGAAATCAAACTGTCCGCCTAGGAAGCAACTGATTGACAATCAATTTCATATGCACATTCAACTTTGTACAGAACAAAGTATTCAATGAGAATATTTCATTCATTCAGATTTGAGTGTTCCCTTTATTTTTTGAGCAGTATATATCCTAGTCTCCCTTAACTTTCAAATTCAGCAAAAACATGTGACACATACAGAATATAGTTTGTCGCTATGAAAAAAAATTAATTAACTGCCTTGGAAATGGCCCTGGGTTGGGCCGAGAGGCAAAGGGAAGCATTAAGCTTCTCCCATATTTAGATATACCAGGGTGATCCGACAGGAAAAACAACAACATAACACTTCCCTGGAACAAATCTGAAGGGATTAGATACTGTGGCCTAGAGGTTAATTCTCTTCCTCACAAGGCAAAGTCTGCAAGTTCAAATCCCAGTGAGGGTATGGCTAGCTGATGAGGCCAGAACAAGGCCAAAATAGATCTATCCTAGTCTCCCTTAATTTTCAAATTCAGCAAAAAGACGTTACAAACACACACAAAAAAACAAAACAAAACAAAAAACTAGGAATGTTCAAGTCACAGCCTGTCACCTGGAGAGCACAACGACAAGCAAAAGTGACTGGCAAAATAACATTTTAGCAATTCCATATTGCTTCTCCATCAGTGACTTCAGTTTGAATTGGTGGCATTTACAAGTCCAGAAAAGACAGCTTGCAAGCCCAACTGTATATTTTAAGATTAAGTTTTCCATATTGTAGGCCTTCATCTATCCTAGCTGTTAACAAGGAAGTCTCTCGAATCAAAGAATCGCTAGCAATTTTGATGATGAATATGAAAAGAAAACTAGTTCTGATTTTTACAAAAACAACAAGGATTCACAATAGGGATTTCTTGTTTACTGAGGCTAATAAATCTTTAAAAGGCTGCTATTTAGTCCCATGGCAGCCTATACTTTTCATGGAATGCTGGAAACTGTAATTTCTATCCACAGAGGCTTACTGGTAATTTGGATAAATCACGATTCCTAGCATTCAGCATATATGCTAGAAACCATTAGAAATTGCATCGTGTTCGTCAATTGGGGTGGAGGAGAACAACTCAGGCCTGAACCTCTCTCTCAATCTTAACTTGGTAATTGTGGCAGGAAAAAGAACATAGAATAATAAGGTTGGAAGGGACCAATCTGGGTTACTCACTGAGACCAGATAATTACTCTTCCAAGCTTACAAAACTTTTGTCAGACCCATCCTCGAATATAGCTCATCTGTTTGGAACCCATACCGCATCTCAGACATTAACACCCACAGTGTGACAGTAAAAATTTTGGCTGCCCATTACTGCTTGTATCCTTACGATTTGTATTGTTTCCTACCGTAGTATGATTTGATTGCTTATTTGTATCCAGACTATTATTAATTGTTGTACCTTATGATTCTTGATGAATGTATCTTTTCTTTTTATGTCCACTGATAGCATATGCATGAAAGACAAATACCTTTTAAAAAAAATTAAAAATAAATTTTACTTATAGCACACAAAACACCAACATCAAAAACACAAAAGACATTAAAAATGTTGGACAATTTGTGATGTGCCTTTTGTACAACTTTAATAGTGCTTATTTTCTATTACATAAATTAATATAATTTAATATATAATTTATGCAAAGACAAATTCCGTGTGTGTCCAATCACACAAAGAATTCTAATTGATATTATAAAATAAAACGTTGAGAACTCTGGAGAGTGTGCAGAAACAAGTACAAAGATGATTAGGTGGCTGGGAGTTAAAACATATGAAGAACATTTGCAGGAATTGGGTATGTCTAGTTTAGTGAAAAGAAGGATTAGGGGTGACATGATAACAGGGTTCCAATATTTGAGGGGGGCGCAGAAGAGGGGGTTAACTATTTTCAAAAGCACCAGAAGGTTTGTTTTTTTTTAAAGGATGGAAACTAATCAAGGAAAGAAGCTCTCTACATGGGGCTACCCTTGAAAAGTGTTTGAAAACTTCAGATCGTGCAGAATGCAGCTGCGAGAGCAATCATGGGTTTCCCTAAATATGCCCATGTCACACCAACACTCCGCAGTCTGCATTGGTTGCCAATCAGTTTCCGGTCACAATTCAAAGTGTTGGTTATGACCTATAAAGCCCTTCATGGCACCGGGCCAGTTTATCTCAGGGACCGCCTTCTGCCGCACGAATCCCAGCGACCAGTTAGGTCCCACAGAGTGGGCCTTCTCCACGGCCTTCTCTGGGTCCCGTCAACTAAACAATGTCGGTTGGCAGGGCCGAGGGGAAGAGCCTTCTCTGTGGCGGCCCTCTGGAACCAACTCCCCCCAGAGATTAGAATAGCCCCCACCCTCCTTGCCTTTCGTAAGCTCCTCAAAACCCACCTCTGCTGTCAGGCATGGGGGAACTGAGATATTCTTTCCCCCTAGGCTTCTACAATTTATGCATGGTATGTTTGTATGTATGATTGGTTTTATAACAAGGGTTTTTTAGCTGTTGTAGTATTGGATTTTTACATTCTGGTTTTTGCCACTGTTGTTAGCCGACCCGCGTCCACGGAGAGGGGTGGCATACAAATCGAATAAATAAATAAATAAATAAAATAAATCTAGCACTAAGGGGAAATTTTCCGACAGTAAGACCAATTAAATTTGCCTTCTGAAGTTGTGAGTGCTCCACCACTGGAGGCTTTTAAGAAGAGACTGGACAGTCATTTGTCAAGAATGTTATTTTTATTTATTTTAAATCAATCGTGACAATCCCAGGCACCTTTACTGATTAAAATGGAACAGGGCAGACGTGAGTGAATCGCTTTACTTCTGTGAGCTAGGTTTTAAATAGCAGGAAAAGCATTGACCCTGCAGCTTCAACAAAAGCGCCTCTTCCTTTTGTTATTTAACAACAACAAAAAATCACAAAGGTTCTGCAGAGCATTTTTTTTTAGCCCATCTGCTGAACACTTAAAAAAAAAAAAAGAAAATGGGGAGGGAAAACTCTCTGTGTCCCCCCCACATCGGTACACATCTTAATTGCTTATCCTCACCATGAAAATAATAGATCCACCGTACCCTGGATTTTGAAATCTCTATTATTACTGTTTGCCGAAAGACAAAAGAAATAATTGCATGTTGATTATAAGCTAACAGGTAACTAGCTTTAAGAAAGGAACTGTCAAGTTTCTTTGGTTAGTTGAAATAGAAACACCCTGGCTTGAATGTCTTCTCTTTTGTATTGAATTTGACTTATTCCAAATTACTAGCTACAGTGTGATACCTCCCCACAAAACATTAAAATGAATTGGAATAAATTTGTTAAGAAAAAAAGAAAGTATTTCCCGTTGGAATAGTAATAGCAATAGCACTTAGACTTATATACCGCTTCGTATAAGGCTTACAAGCAATTTCTAAGCAGTATACAATGTCTGCATATTTCCCCAAACAACTGCAGTTTAATGTTTCCAAATGTAAAATAATGCACTTGGGGGAAAGGAATCCTCAATCTGAGTATTGCATTGGCAGTTCTGTGTTAGCAAATACTTCAGAAGAGAAGGATTTAGGGGTAGTGGTTTCTGACAGCCTCAAAATGGGTGAGCAGTGTGGTCGGGCGGTAGGAAAAGCAAGTAGGATGCTTGGCTGCATAGCTAGAGGTATAACAAGCAGGAAGAGGGAGATTGTGATCTCCTTATATAGAGCACTGGTGAGACCACATTTGGAATACTGTGTTCAGTTCTGGAGACCTCACCTACAAAAAGATATTGATAAAATTGAACGGGTCCAAAGACGGGCTACAAGAAAGGTGGAAGGTCTTAAGCATAAAACGTATCAGGAAAGACTTAATGAACTCAATCTGTATAGTCTGGAGGACAGAAAGAAAAGGGGGGACATGATCGAAACATTTAAATATGTTAAAGGGTTAAATAAGGTTCAGGAGGGAAGTGTTTTTAATAGGAAAGTGAACACAAGAACAAGGGGACACAATCTGAAGTTAGTTGGGGGAAAGATCAAAAGCAACATGAGAAAATATTATTTTACTGAAAGAGTAGTAGATCCTTGGAACAAACTTCCAGCAGACGTGGTTGGTAAATCCACAGTAACTGAATTGAAACATGCCTGGGATAAACATATATCCATTGTAAGATAAAATACAGGAAATAGTATAAGGGCAGACTAGATGGACCATGAGGTCTTTTTCTGCCGTCAATCTTCTATGTTTCTATGTTTCTATCTGGGTCCTCATTTTACCAATGATGGAAGACTGAGTCAACCTTAGGTCAGTAAGGATTGAACTCCCGGCAGTCAGCAGAATTAGCCTGCAATACTGCATTCTAACCACTGTGCCATCCTGGCTCCTAAATATAATAAGAATAATAAAATTGGCTGTGATCGTGGTGCAGCACATTGGATTCACTCTTCAAAAGATGCACCAGTGTGCCAGTGAGCATGAGCATCTCCGCAACACTAAAACAACATCTTCAAGAAGAAAATGAAGCTCAAAGAACATCAAGAATTTAACAACGTCATCATATTCTTGGCTCATGGTGGCAGCTGCAAGCTGCTGTTTTCATGTCACTATGACATCATTTGTCTATTAGAATAGTAAAAAATGATCTCTTTATAGCACCATTGACAAGATCTCAACATGCAACCATATTAACTGCAACTTTGACACAAGGATGGAAGGGTGACTCTAGGAGATGTAATAAAATTGGCGCTTTCTGAGCTTAGTTGTTTTCTTGCAATGTTTCATTACCCAACTAGGAAGCAGTGGAAGTGATGTGCCGGTGCCTGGAGGCTGTTGGGGCCTGGATGGGTGTCAACAAACTCAAACTCAACCCAGACAAGACGGAGTGGCTGTGGTCTTGCCTCCCAAGGACAATTCCATCTGTCCATCCATTACCCGGGGGGGGACTACTGACCCACTCAGAGAGGGTTCGCAACTTGGGCGTCCTCCTCGATCCACAGCTGACATTGGAACATCATCTTTCGGCTGTGGCGAGGAGGGCGTTTGCCCAGGTTCGCCTGGTGCACCAGTTGCGGCCCTATTTGGACAGGGAGTCATTGCTCACAGTCACTCATGCCCTCATCACCTCGAGGTTCGGTTATTGCAACACTCTCTACATGGGGCTACCTTTGAAAAGTGTTCGGAAACTTCAGATCGTGCAGAACGCAGCTGCGAGAGCCACCGTGGGGCTTCCAAAATTTGTCCACGTTTCTTCAACACTCCGTGGCTTGCATTGGCTGCCGATCAATTTCCGGTCAGAATTCAAAGTGTTGGTCATGACCTTTATAGCCCTACATGGCATTGGACCAGATTACCTCCGGAACCGCCTGCTACCGCACGAATCCCAGCGACCGATAAGGTCCCACAGAGTTGGTCTTCTCTGGGTCCCATCGACTAAACAATGTCGTTTGGTGGGCCCCAGGGGAAGAGACTTCTCTGTGGCAGCCCCGGCCCTCTGGAACCAACTCCCCCCAGAGATTAGAACTGCCCCCACCCTCCCTGTCTTTCGCAAACTACTCAAGACTCACTTATACCGCCAGGCATGGGGGAGTTGAGATATTCCTTCCCCCTAGCCCATTACAAGTTATGCATGGTATGTTTGTGTGTATGTTTGGTTTTATAATAAGGGTTTTTAGTTGTTTTATTATTGGATTGTCACATGCTGTTTTTATCATTGTTGTTAGCAGCCCCGAGTCTACAGAGAGGGGCGGCATACAAATCCAATAAATAAATAAATAAATAAATAAATAAATAAATAAATAAATAAATAAAACATCTTGAATTCTAGAATGTTTGCTCGCTGTTTACTAGTACCTTGCCCTGCTGATATCAGTGAGTGTGTTCTTTGTGATTCCTTGATTAGGTTGTTGTCTACTGTCACATTGTTTGAACTGGTATTTCCTTGATTGGGGCATTGTTTACTGCATTATTGTTCATCTGGCATTAATCCTTGCTTATCTGGATGTTGATTGCTGGGAAGGTACCTCTGGCCCATTCTTACCTTTGACTGACATTTGCAATTCCCACTGATTTGTCCAAAAGTTTATTCTGACATGCAATCTGCAAAATAATAATGAAATGTTGGGTGGTAAAGAGAAAGGAAAATTCACTCGCACAGACTGGAATAGAATTGCTTGTTGGAAACGTAATAGAATAGGGTGTAAAAGACATAACAACAGAGTTCAAGCTAAACTTGTTTCCCAGCATTTTGTGGGTAGGTGGAAGGTGAATCTTAGTGGGTTCTGTGAAATTGATTTATTTATCGTTCAGTCAGTTGTGTTAACTGGAACTGCACTAGCTTAAGACAAAGGTCAGCTGTAGAGAACTCTGCCAAAGTGACCAATGGAAGCAATATGATTTAAGTGAAACTTAACTTGTCCTATTATTGAATGGACCATGGGAAACAACTAATGGCATACAAAGCCATTACTGTCTTCCATTGGGGAGCAAGCAAAATTAGACAAAGTGCAGAAAGGGAGAAGGAGGCAATAAGTCAAAGAATGAAAGGCATGAAAAGAAAAGGAATTATAGCTAGACCTAACTTAGACCACGCCATTCATTATATTTTTCCATTCCATCTTTCAGCTGTGGCGAGGGGGGCGTTTGCCCATGTTCGCCTGGTGCACCAGTTGCGGCCCTATCACTCATGCCCTCATCACCTCGAGGCTTGACTACTGTAACGCTCTCTACATGGGGCTACCTTTGAAAAATGTTTGGAAACTTCAGATCGTGCAGAATGCAGCTGCGAGAGCAATCATGGGCTTCCCTAAATATGCCCATGTTACACCAACACTCCACAGTCTGCATTGGTTGCCGATCATTTTCCAGTCACAATTCAAAGTGTTGGTTATGACCTATAAAGCCCTTCATGGGACTGGGCCTTCTGCCGCACGAATCTCAGCGACCAATTAGGTCCCACAGAGTTGGCCTTCTTCGGGTCCCGTCAACTAAACAATGTCGTTTGGCGGGACCCAGGGGAAGAGCCTTTTCTGTGGCGGCCCTGGCCCTCTGGAACCAACTCCCCCCAGAGATTAGAATTGCCCCCACCCTTCTTGCCTTTCGTAACCCTGCTGTTCTGTTCGGGTCGTATGTGACCCGAAGCCAAGTTTGAGTCCCTATAAAAAATTTTCCCTGCATATCTGAAACTTGAAATTTCATGACTATTCATCATTTCAGGGGTTCTCTCTATGAGAATTTTTTTTGGGGGGTGGGGGGCTTAGTTTTTGCTAGGCAAAAAAAGTTAAAAATCTTCTGTTCCTGGGTCACCCTGACCCGGACCGAAAACTCTTCATTTGCAGTGCTTATGTTTGGTCTTTTTGAAAGCTTTTTTCACTTGGAAAGTAGTCTGAACATTTCTGCACACAATGGAATGAAAATTGAACTGAAAAAATTAATCCTTATTGGTTTATTTTGCACATAAATGTGCCTCCCCCCGTTTTTGTGAAATGTTTTTCAAGTTATGGATAGTTTTGCTTGCAAAATGCATTCTATTTTACTGAAGTTGGTGTGGGATTGGTAGCTTGAACATTTCTGAATATAAGAAAAATATAAAGGAACTGAAAAAAATGATTCTTACTGGTTTTTTAACATCAGAAATAAGCCCCCCCCCCTTTGGCTGCTTGCAACCATTTTCACTTTTTATTTTTTTATGCTCCAAATCCGAAATATTCTTTAAAATATTAGGCATTCATTTACTCAATTTAACAATGCTGATCATCAAAAAATATTTTTGGGGTGGTGGCTAATTGTTTTCTGGGGAAAAAAAATCATAACTTCGAATCTGTTTCTGTTCGTATATGACCGGACCAAAAATATTTTTTTTTTTGGTACTTGAATTTGATCTTTTTGAAAACCTTTTCAACTGGAAAACTAGTTTGAACATTTATGAACATAATGATATGAAAATTGAACTGGAAAAATTGAGACTTATATTTCTATTTTGATCAAAAAGCCCCTCCCCCCATCCTTTCTGAATTTCGTGTCAATTTATATTTTTTAAGGCTACAAATCCCTAAGGAATTTCCCCCCAAAAGGTTTGATATACTAAATTGAACAATCCTGAACATAAGAAAAATATAAATGAACTGAAAAAAATGGTTCTTATTGGTTTATTTTTGCCACAAAAGGGCCACCCCCCCCCCTCGGCCTTGCTGTGTGCCATTATTGTCACTTGTTATACATATTTGGCTAGAAATATTTGGAATATCCTTTTGAAAATCAACCACATTGTAGCCAGAGAACTAATTTTATGAAAGAAATCCATTTTACTAAAAAAAAGTATGTAAGTTTGAAATTAACAGCATATTTTTAATATAAATTGAAATAACTTTATGTGCAAAATAAACCAATATGCATCAATTTTTCCAGTTCAATTTTCATATCATTGTGTTCAGAAATGTTCAAGATACAAATCCCACACCAACCTTAGTAAAATAGAATGCATTTTGATAACAAAACTATCCATAAAGGGAAGACTATTTCACAGAAACAGGGGGGCATGCATTATATCAGAAAAATAAACCAATAAGATTTACTTTTTTCATTTCAATTTTCATATCATTGTGTGCAGAAATGTTCAAGCTACCAATCCCATACCAACTTCAGTAAAATAGAATGCATTTTGCAAGCAAAACTATCCATAAATTGAAAAACATTTCACAAAAACGGGGGGGAGGCACATTTATGTGCAAAATAAACCAATAAGGATTAATTTTTTCAGTTCAATTTTCATTCCATTGTGTGCAGAAATGTTCAAACTTGTTTCCAGGTGAAAAAAGCTTTCAAAAAGACCAAATATAAGTACCTAAAATGATCAATTTGCAGTCCGGGTCAAATAGACCCGGGAACATAAGATTAGGTATTTTTTCTAAACAGAACAGCAACCCACCTCTGTCGTCAGGCATGGGGGAATTAAGATATTCTTTCCCCCTAGGCTTCTACAATTTATGTATGGTACGTTTGTATGTATGATTGGTTTTAAAATAAGAGGTTTTAGCTACTTTAGTATTGGATTGTCGCACGTTGTTTTTACCACTGTTGTTAGCTGCCCCGAGTCTATGGAGAGGGGTGGCATACAAATCCAATAAAATGAAATGAAATGAAATGAATTCCTTTCTAGCTTCAAAGACCATCTTGCTTCCACTATGTATCCACCTCCTGCCTTAGCAACAGCAACAGCACTTAGACTTATATACCACTTTACAGTGCTTTACAGCCCTGCCTAAGTGGTTTACAAAGGCAGCCTATTGCCCCCAATAATTTGGGT
Organism: Erythrolamprus reginae; assembly: GCF_031021105.1. Classification (NCBI taxonomy): domain Eukaryota; kingdom Metazoa; phylum Chordata; class Lepidosauria; order Squamata; family Dipsadidae; genus Erythrolamprus; species Erythrolamprus reginae. The sequence goes on from NC_091952.1 coordinate 15,268,421, forward strand.
CCTCGTTTTACCCACCTCGGAAGGATGGAAAGCAGAGTCAACCTTCAGCCTGGTGAGATTTGAACTGCCAACAACTGCAGGCAGTTGGCAGGCAGTAGAAGTAGCTTGCAGTACTGCACTCTAACCACCACACCACTGTGGCTTCACTGCGTTTTCGTTATCTATTCTTTTCATCACTGTTTTCTCAGTTTCCTAACAAGCCTCCTCAACCCTGATTTTATTAGCCTTTCCCTTCATTTTATCACATTCATTCTTTCTTCTCATTTGTTTTGTGATTTAGTCCTTGTTCACTCTTTGCATAATCAAACTATCACCCTGTATGTTTTCCAAAGTGGTCATCCACTGAATGCGTCTCATTTTTAATTGTGTCAGTACATTTATTTTTTTATTTATTCATTTATTTTATTTATTCATTTGTCCAATACACAAATACATAGGAAGAAAAATAGACATGTGGTAATATATATAAGGGTAAAAGTGAACTTAGAGGAGAGGATATATGAAAGGAAGAGAATATATAAGATAGGTGAAAGAAAGGAAAGACAGTTGGACAGGGGACGAAAGGCACACCAGTGCACTTATGTACGCCCCTTACTGGCCTCTTAGGAACCTGGAGAGGTCAATCGTGGAGAGTCTAAGGGAGAAGTGTTGGGGGTTAGGGGTTGACACAATTGAGTCCGGTAATGAGTTCCACGCTTCAATAACTTGATTGTTGAAATCATATTTTTTACAGTCAAGTTTGGAGTGGTTCGTATTAAGTTTGAATCTGTTGCGTGCTCTTGTGTTATTGCGGTTGAAGCTGAAGTAGTCATTGACCGGTAGGACGTTGCAGCATATGATCTTGTGGGCAATACTCAAATCGTGTTTTAGGCGCCGTAGTTCTAGGCTTTCTAGGCCCAGGATTGTTAGTCTATTTTCGTAGGATATTCTGTTTCGAGTGGAGGGGTGAAGGGCTCTTCTGGTGAAATATCTTTGTGAAGTAGACCCAGAGACAGGGTTTGAGCAATCGGTACTTTTACTCAGCTCAGAGAATAAGTGACAGCTCAGCAAGGTAAAGTGACAATTCAGCGAGTACCGACTGGCTCTGCAGGGAGAAGCCGCTTCTTTTATACTTTTGCGGTTCCCGCCAAAGCGAGAGCCGGCCGCGTCTGAGCCAATCAGGAGCGACTTCCTGCTTGGGCTCAGACAGCGCTGGAAAAGAGGAACAAACTATTTACAGCGTTACAAGGTAGCCATTTCAGGATACAACACCCCTCCCCTCATAGTTGGACCCATCCATCAAGAAAGCCACGTGACGAAGTCGTCCAATCGGTGAGGCCTTCGAGACTCTCGCGCTGACCTGCGCAGTCCATTTTCTCCTTCGCCACTGACTGTGGAGGATGGCTCGCCGCTGCTCTCCCGGTGCGGCGGACTAGGCCTGGCGGGCCCAACGAAGGCCTCGGAGGACGAGGATGGCTCGGCGTCGCTGGATGGTTCCCCCTGGCCCGATAAGTCTCTCTGCGTGTTTCTTAGTTCGGGCAATGTATAAAAGTCTGTTGAAGGGGGAGAGTCCGAGTCAGCGGGTTGTTGTAATTGGTTTTCAGTTCGTTTCCGAATGTGGTCTATGTGTCGTTTCCACAAACGACCATCCTCCAGTTTAACAATATAAGTCTTGGGTGCATTTTGCTTAACAATAATTCCCTTCATCCAGTTTACATTTCCATCAAAGCATTTTACATATACATTTTGACCCAAATACATTTCTCTTTCTGGTTTTATGCACATTTGGTTATTATTCAAACAGAACCTTGGGTTTAACCTGTCTAGTGGTGACCTCAACTTTCTCCCCATCAATAACTCTGCAGGGCTTACATGTGTGTGCGAGTTAGGGGTAATGTGCTGGGTTAATAAGAATTGGTCCAAGTTCTGTTGCACATCTCCAGGGCCTGACCTGTGCAATGCCTCCTTTGCCACCCTTACGTAACGTTCTGCCAACCCGTTAGCCCAGGGCGAGTAAGGCGAGATGAGGGCATGTCTGACCCCCAGGCCATCTAGGAATAATTCGAATTGCCTGGCTGTTAGTTGTGGTCCATTGTCAGACACCAATAGATCAGGGCAACCATGGGATGCAAACAGTCTGCTCAATACCTTGATAGTGGCACTTGTGGTTATGTTGTTCATTGCTATTATTTCCAACCATTTGGAGAAAGCATCAACCACTATTAGGAAATACTGAGACCCCACTGGGCCAGCAAAATCAATGTGGATCCTAGACCAAGGGCCAGCAGGCTGTTCCCACTCAGCCGGAGTTGTTTTGGGGGGATTGGGCCTAGACTCTTGGCACGGGTCACACTTTGAAACCCAACTTTCAATATCAGCATCAAGCCCTGGCCACCATAAATGCCCCCTTGCTAGGCTCTTCATCCTGACAATCCCAGGATGGCCCACGTGTAACATTCTGAGTACCTTTTCCCTTAGGCGTTTGGGGATGATCACTCTATCCCCCCACAGCAAACAACCTTTTACATATGACAATTCAAGCCTTTTGTTCTTAAAATCACACACTTCAGGTTTAACAATATCATTTTGCCATCCCTTTAGAACACAGTTCACTACTTGTTTCAGGATTTGGTCTTGCTGCGTGTGTGCAGCTACCTCTTTTGCTGTGGTTAGTGGGTTTTCCTCGAGTTCTATCATTAGCACGTCTGTGGTTGGAACAGGGTCTTCTACCAAGTCTGCTATGGGGCATCTGCTGAGGCCGTCTGCATGATTGATTTCCTTCCCCCCCTTGTGGGTGAGCTCATACTGATACCCTGAGAGGAAAAGGGCCCATCTGATTAGTCTTGGAGACATAAAAGGTGGAGTGGGCTTGTTGGGGGCTAGCAGGCCTAGTAGGGGTTTGTGGTCAGTGACTAGCTCAAAGTTTCTTCCAAAAATGTAATTGTGAAACTTCTTTACCCCTGCCACTAATGCCAGAGCCTCCTTGTCTAACTGGCTATAATTTCTCTCCGTGCTGGTCATGGTTCTTGAAAAAAATGCTATTGGGGCCTCTGTCTGATTAGGTAGAACGTGAGCTAGGACTCCTCCTATGCCGTACGGCGAAGCGTCGCACGTGAGCCTAATGGGTAGTGAGGCACTATATTGGACTACTACACTTTTAGAAGTTAGTAAATTTTTTATTTGAGCAAAGGCTTCACGTTCAATTTTCCCCCATGTCCAGCGGGCTTCCTTCTGGAGTAAACGATGGAGAGGCTCTGCTACTGTTGCCTTCTGCTTTAAAAAAACGGAATAAAAATTAAGGAGGCCCAAAAATGCTTGCAACTCACTCTTATCTCGTGGCTCTGGGGCTTCTCTAATTGCTCTCAGCTTTTCAGTTGTGGGGTGGATACCTTCCTTATCTATTTTATATCCTAGGAATTCAATACTGTTAGTTCCCCAGACACATTTATCAGGCTTGATTCGTAACCCTTTGTCCTGTAGCCTCTTAAGTACTTCCCTTATTCTTTTGTTCACTTGTTCCTGGTTTTCCCCTGCAATTAAGATGTCATCAAAATATGGGATGGCCCCATTTACCCCTGACAATAGGCGTTCCATGATGCTCTGGAATATCCCTGGGGCTATGCTCACCCCAAACTGTAACCTCGTGCATTTGAAAGCCCCCCTGTGCGTTACAATTGTTTGAGCGTTTGCTGTTTGTTCATCGACCGGAAGTTGCTGGTAAGCCTGCGCCAGGTCGATCTTTGCGAACCTTTTTCCCTCCCCCAGGGAGTGTAAGAGTTGTTGCACAACCGGAATGGGGTAGGGGTGGTGTTGGAGTGCCTTATTCAGGGTTGATTTGTAATCAGCGCAAACTCTTAAGGAGCCATCTGGCTTCAGGGGTGTCACTATGGGAGTTTCCCATGGCCCCTGTTCCACAGGGACCAAGATACCTTGACTAATGAGTTTGTCCAGCTGTAAGTCTAGCTTGGGGAGAAGCGGGAGGGGAACCCTGCGAGGTTTCAGTCTAACCGGTGGGACCTTGGGGTCAATAGAGAAAGATATGGGGGTTCCCTTATACAATCCTAAGGTGGGGCTGAACACTTCAGGGAACTCTTTCACAAAGTTAGGCATAATATCACAGTTTACATTACACACACCCGAAATTTCAATCCCCAACGGTTCCATCCATGCTAGCCCTAGCAGGGAGTGTTTGGCCCCCGTCACAATAAGCATGGGAAGGGTACATTTGACATTCTTAAATACAATAGGTACATTTGCCGTTCCCAGGACCGAGATTACCCCCCCTTGGAAGTCTCTGATCACCAAAGAGGTTTGAATTAGGTCAGCCTCAGACACATTAGGCATATATAGCTTAAATTTTTCCCAGGGCATGATGGTATATCTCGAACCCGTATCTAGCTCCATTGAGCAAGGCTGGTTATTTAGTAACAACGAGATAACAATTTTAGCCCCCTTTTTGGTTGCCGTGTTATTCACGGAATATTGAGAGTTACCTCTATTGTAGTCTCGGTTAGCGGTGGGGTAATTCCTTTGACCCGAGTTGCGGAACGGTCTCCTGTCTCGCGATTGGGGGGGGTGGTTTTGGGGTCGCTGGTATTGTTGTGTGGCAAAAGTTTCTTCTGGTGCCGTTGCTCTGCATGCGATGGCGATGTGGCCTCTCCGGTTGCAACGGCGGCAAGTGGTGTCGCGGAACGGGCATCGATGGCGCTGGTGATTTCCCCGGCAGCCCGCGCAGGGGGCTGGATGAGTAGCTCTAGGGTGTCTCGGTTGGTCTTGCAGGAGGAGGCAGTCGTCCCCGTTGCTAGTTGGCTGGCTGCGGACGTCTGTTCCCATGGCGCTGGGAGACTCGGCGTCGATTTTGGCAATGGTTTCTCGCCTTCCGTGCTCTTTTAATTCTCTTGCCGCTGCGTCGGCTGCTTCCGCGGTTTGCGCTAATTTGATTACGGTTTGTAGAGTCGGCTCATCTTCGGTGAGGAGTTTACTTCTCACTGTGTGGTTCTTCATGCCGAAAATCAAGGCGTCGGTGAGGCGAGCTTCCGGATCTTGAAACTTGCATTGAGCGAGTACCGTTCGAAGCCGCGTTGTGAATTGGCTTATCGACTCGGTTTCTCTCTGAGCCATCATGTGAAATTGATGCCGGTAAACCACGGCTGGTCTGGTTGGTTTAAAATGGCTCGCTAGTTTCTGTTGAAGGACGTCCCACGCTGTGGCTCTTGCTTGTTCTGGTTCGGTGAGAGTTTGGGCAAGTCTACGGATCTCTGCGCCGCAGTAGTTTAGAAAAATAGCCCGTCTGCGATCGGCTCCGGCGTCCTGCATTCCCGCCGCCTCGAGGAATATCTCGAAGGTGGCCATGTACTCGTCCCAAGTCATTTTCTCGGCATCGAAAAGTTCTGGAGCCTGGCCGATCTGGATTTTGTCCATGTTGCACGCGAAGTTCTTCCGTTCGTTCGTCGCCAGTGAAGTAGACCCAGAGACAGGGTTTGAGCAATCGGTACTTTTACTCAGCTCAGAGAATAAGTGACAGCTCAGCAAGGTAAAGTGACAATTCAGCGAGTACCGACTGGCTCTGCAGGGAGAAGCCGCTTCTTTTATACTTTTGCGGTTCCCGCCAAAGCGAGAGCCGGCCGCGTCTGAGCCAATCAGGAGCGACTTCCTGCTTGGGCTCAGACAGCGCTGGAAAAGAGGAACAAACTATTTACAGCGTTACAAGGTAGCCATTTCAGGATACAACACTTTGGACATTTTCAAGGGTGTTGATGTCAGAGATGTGGTATGGGTTCCAGACAGATGAGCAGTAGTCTAGGATGGGTCTGGCAAAAGTTTTGTAGGCTCTTGTGAGTAGTGTGAGATTGCCTGAGCAGAAGCTGCGTAGGATCAGGTTAACAACTCTAGAAGCTTTTTTGGCGATATTGTTGCAGTGGGCTTTAGCACTTAGGTCATTCGATATTAGTATTCCAAGGTCTTTTACTGAATGTGGGTTAGCAGTAAGAGATTGTTTATTCAGTTCCTATGTGCAGTTTGGATTCTTTTTGCCGATGTGGAGGGTAGAGCATTTGTTGGTTGATATTTGAAGTTGCCAGGTGTTAGACCAGGTGTTCACTCTTTGTATAATTAAACTATCACCCTGTATGTTTTCCAAAGTGGTCATCCACTGAATGTGTCTCATTTTTAATTGTGTCAATACATTGCATGAACCACTGAGTTCTCCCCTTGTTTAGTTTCCACCCATAGATTCTTGTTCAACCCTCAGGTGCTTTGGAGAATAGTTTGACTCCCTCTTCTTTGTGGCAACCCCTGAGATATTGGATTACTGCTATCATGAATTTCTTTTAATTAAACTAGACATATCTAGTTCCTGCAGCCGTTCTTCCTATGATATGAAGATATTGTCATCTCCCAGGATATTTTCTCACTTATTGATCTAATTTACAACCCGGGGAGTTCCAAATTACCAAGCTCAATTCGGCTTAATTTCTGTGGCTAGCCAAAAGTAGCCAGGTGCCATTGCTTGCTGATACATCTAATAGAACTCAAAACTTCACAAAATTTACCAAAGAAATAATAATTATTAGAAACATAGAAACATAGAAGTCTGACGGCAGAAAAAGACCTAAACAGAATAAACCGATAAAGACCGAAACAGAATAAACAGAACAGAAATAGAATTAGAGTACTTTGTATTGGTTAGGTGTAATTGGACACACAAGGAATTTATCTCCATTGCATAAGATCTCTGTGTACATAGAAACATAGAAGTCTGACGGCAGAAAAAGACCTCCTGGTCCATCTAGTCTGCCCTTATACTATTTTCTGTATTTTATCTTAGGATGGATATATGTTTATCCCAGGCATGTTTAAATTCAGTTACTGTGGATTTATCTACCATGTCTGCTGGAAGTTTGTTCCAAGGATCTACTACTCTTTCAGTAAAATAATATTTTCTCATGTTGCTTTTGATCTTTCCCCCAAGTAACTTCAGATTGTGTCCCCTTTATTAATAACTGTATTCCCACTGGTCAGTGTCTAAATGTCAAAGAAGTCCGATTTTCATCCAGATAAAAATTATTTATTTCTGTCAAAAAGAGAAGTGGCTTCCATTGATCTCTGATAACTACATTTTCAACATACATTTAACTTTATGTTTCTGAGTATGTATCTTCCATGATTTTCCTTCCACAGTTTTGCTAAGTAGATTGTTCTAATTTTTCCTTCTAACAAATTGTTGTGGTTAGCTCTGGCCCAGCTCCTGCCCCAAGGACGGTGGATGTGGGTGAGACATCCACATGCTGCAGGCCTGTTTTGCCCCCGGTGGAATCTGCTGATGAAGGCTCCTCTGACCAAGAAGACATGAGTGACAGGGAGGAGGAGAGTGTGGCAGACAGCTCAGAAGGAGATCAATTCTCTAGCTCCTCCTTGGATTCGGAACAAGAGTTAATGATACAGCCACGCATGCGGAGAGTGATGCATAGGCAGAAACAACTGAGAGATTATTATCAAAGAAAATGAGACCACCTGTGGTTGAGTGGGGTTGTGGTAATTAGTGAGGCTGCTATAAATAGCAGCCTGTGGGTTTGGCTATTGTGGAGAATTATCCGATCGTTGTGTTTCGTGCCTGCTTTGCTGACTTTGACCTTTTGTGTGCTGATTTTTCCCCGCTTTGAAACTAAACAAGAGCAAAGTGTGTTTCACTTTGTGAAAGAAGAAGGACTGTGAATTGCCTCACAGCTGCAAGCTAAGTATCACAGAACTGATAAGGGACTTGTACAAATTACCAGTTTGTTTGGAGATGAGTGCTCTTTGCTATACCAAAAGAGGGCTTAGTTTAAGTGAATTTTCATTATAAAGAACATTGTTTTGAATTTTCAAACGTGTGTGTGTCTGAAATTTGTACCTGTGAATTTTTGGGAGGAGTCTACCAGAGAGCCCGACAGAACACAAATAAGGATGAAGTGCAAATGTAAAAATACGCTGATTTCTGACCCATATCTCTCCACTTATTTGATAGAGGCATAGCTTTTACTGGACAACACAATGTGGCTAATAAATGCAATCAGGGGTGGGCTGCTAGCTGGAACACCTAACTGGCCTCACTTCTGTGGCTCTGGAGGTACCATGAGATCAAGTGCAATTATGCTTCTGCACCCAGGCATGTAGCAAAATTGTGTGTGGAGAAGCAGGTGCTCCTGTGTTCTGGTAAGGTGTTTTGCTTCCGCACATTCTGTGCACGCCAGAACACGAGCACACCTGCATCTCAATGCGCAATTTTTCTACCTGTACGGGTGCAGAAGCATAATTCCACACAAACGTGTGGCACCTCCAGAGCTGTGGAGCAGAGGTGAGCCCAATTAGGTGCTCCAGCTAGCAGCCCACCCCTGAGTGCAATATTCCTAACCTAGTTTAATGAACACAAAGACTAGGGATGACATGATAGTAGTGTTCCAATATCTAAGAGGTTGCCACAATGAAGAGGGAGTCAATCAGTTCTCAGAGCAAACTAGTTAATGTGTGTCACCTTCAAAGCACTAGAAGGCAGGACAAGAAGCATTGGATAGAAACTAAGAGAGAAGCAACTAACCAGTACAACAACAACAATGCTCCAACACTGGAGATGGTTAAGAAGATATTGTCAGCCACTTGTCTAGAACAGTATAAGGTTCCCTGCTTGAACAGGGGTTTGGACTAGAAGACCTCTAAGGTCCCTTGCAAACCTATTATTCTGTTATTGTAATATCAATATTCCCAAGGAGAATAAAATGCTCAGGATGGATATGAAGGGATATGCTCAATTTTTCCCTTGGGTCTTTCTTCCTTGTTTTACAATTTGTTGACCTAATTCTGGACAAAAACCAAGCTAAACCTAGTAGACATTGGCTACTGAGAGCATATGCACCAAGACAAATTCCTTGTGTGTCCAATCACACTTGGCCAATAAAATGCAATTCTATTCTATTATGTTCCATTCCATTCCTCCTATTCTATTCTATTCTATTTTCTATCCTATTTTCTATTCTATTCTATTCTATTCCATTCCATTCCATTCTATACTATACTATACTATTATGTTCTGTTCTACTGGATTAATAAGAGAATTGGATGATGAACGGGGTGGGCTTGATCCTTTAATAGAAAGGCAACAATTTGTGTTTGTTTTGTATGGCTAGGCTGCTCCCTTCAAAATGTGACCTTTCCTACTGCTGTCTTTTTGAAACAGAAACAAACCATGATATGTAGCAGATGCATTTAAGTGTGAAATAAGTTGTTCAGTCAGCTGTACATGAAAAGCTGAATAAATGATGCAGACCAACGGCAAAACCTCTGTTCTAGGTCGTGTCTATCTCATGAGCATCCAGATGTGGAAAAAACTCAAATCTGTAGGCTTGACGTGGAAAGCTGATATATTCACAAACTGTAATCTGAAATGTAATGTAATATGAAGAACAGTTGTAGGAATTGGGTTTGCCTAGTCCAGTGATAGCGAACCTTTTTTTCCTTGGGTGCCAAAATAGCTTGTGCGCATACTATCGTGCATGCGCGAGTGCCCATACCCACAATTCAATGCCCGGAGAGGGCAAAACCAGTTTCACCCACCCCCTGGAGGCCCTCTGGAGGCTGGAAACAGCGTGTTTCCCAACTTCTGGTGGATCCAGTTGGCTCGTGTTTCACTCTTCCCAGGCTCCATATGTTTCCACATCCCCCCAGAGGCTCTCAAGAAGCCAAAAAACACATTCCCAGAGCCTCTTTGGGAGCCAAAAATCAACTGGCCAGCACTACACGCACGTTGTAGCTGAGCTAGGGCAATGGCTTGCATGCCAGCAGATATAGCTCCGCATGCCACCTGTGGCACCCATGCCATAGGTTTGCCATCACTGGCCTAGTCTAATGAAAATAAGGGCTAGGGATGAACTGATGGTAGTGTTCTAATATCTAAAGCAGGGGTTGGCAACCCATGGCTCTGGAGCTACAACCTAGATGAGGAAATAGAGGGGGAACTCATCAAATTTTCAGATGACACCAAACTGGCAGGGGGGTAGCCAACACCCTAGAGGATAGGCTCAAAATACAAAAAGACCTAGATAGATTAATGCTGTAGGCCCAAACTAACAAAATGATGTTCAACATCGAGAAGAGTAAAGTGTTTCATCTAGGTAAAAAAAACAACCCAAAACTAGACACGCATACAGACTGGGAGGAACCCCACTTAGCGGTAGTGACTGTGAATGGGATCCCCAAGTCTTGGTGGATAATCAACTAAATATGAGCCAGCAATGTACAGCAGCGGTTAAAAAGGCCAACACAATCCTAAACTGCATCAACAGGGGGATACACTCCAAGACCAGGGAGGTATCAATACCACTCTATAATATCCTGGTCAGACCACACCTGGAGTACTGCATTCAGTTCTGGTCACCACACTTCAAAAGAGACATAGAAATTCTGGAGAAGGTGCAGAAAAGAGCAACAAAAATGCATAAGCAACACTTGTGAAGAGGGATTGCTGGAACTGGGCATGGATAGCCTAGAGAAAAGAAGGGCCAGGGGGGACATGATAGCAGTCTACAGGTACTTGAGGGGTTGCCACAGAGAGGAGGGGGTCATGCTATTTAACATCTACATGAAACCGCTGGGCGAGATCATCCAAGGACATGGGGTGAGGTATCATCAATATGCGGATGATAACCAGCTTTACATCTCCACCCCATGCCCAGTCAACGAAGCGGTGGAAGTGATGTGCCGGTGCCTGGAGGCTGTCGGGGCCTGGATGGGTGTCAACAGACTCAAGCTCAACCCGGATAAGACGGAGTGGCTGTGGGTTTTGCCTCCCAAGGACAATTCCATCTGTCCGTCCATTACCCTGGGGGGGGGGGGAATCATTGACCCCCTCAGAGAGGGTCCGCAACTTGGGCGTCCTCCTCGATCCACAGCTCACATTAGAACAACATCTTTCAGCTGTGGCGAGGGGGGCGTTTGCCCAGGTTCGCCTGGTGCACCAGTTGCGGCCCTATCTGGACCGGGACTCATTGCTCACAGTCACTCATGCCCTCATCACCTCGAGGTTCGACTACTGTAATGCTCTCTACATGGGGCTACCTTTGAAAAGTGTTCGGAAACTTCAGATCGTGCAAAATGCAGCTGCGAGAGCAGTCATGGGCCTACCTAGATATGCCCATGTTTCACCATCACTCCGCAGTCTGCATTGGCTGCCGATCAATTTCCGGTCACAATTCAAAGTGTTGGTTATGACCTTTAAAGCCCTTCATGGCATCGGACCAGAATATCTCCGAGACCGCCTCCTGCCGCACGAATCCCAGCGACCGATTAGGTCCCACAGAGTGGGCCTTCTCCGGGTTCCGTCAACTAAACAATGTCGGTTGGCGGGCCCCAGGGGAAGAGCCTTCTCTGTGGTGGCACCGGCCCTCTGGAACCAACTCCCCCCGGAGATTAGGACTGCCCCTGCTCTTCCTGCCTTCCGTAAACTCCTTAAAACCCACCTTTGCAATCAGGCATGGGGGTACTGAAACATCTCCCCCTGGGCACGTTTAATTTATGCATGGTATGTCTGTATGTGTGTCTGTTAGCATATGGGGTTTTTAATATTTAAACATTTTAAACTTGTCTGATTATCCATGATTTGTTTCTACATGTTGTGAGCCGCCCCGAGTCTTCGGAGAGGGGTGGCATACAAATCTAAGTAATAAAATAAATAAATAAATAAATAAATAAATAAATAAATAAAAATTTATGCAAAGCAACACATCAAATAAAAGAATTCAAAAATTAATATTATGTAAAAGAAGTGAAATTCTTTGATCAAATATCCAAAAAGTGGGTAAACGTTCATTTCCCAAATGTTGTATGTATATGTTTTTATGTATGTTTTTTCTTTTGTCTTGTATGTCATATTTGTAAAAAAACAATAATAATAATAATAATAATAATAATAATAATAATAATAATAATAATAAAATAGAAGGATGGAAGGCTGAGTCAACCTTGAGACTACTGAGATTCGATCTGCAAAACTGCAGGCAGCCGATGATAAGCAGAAATAGCTTGCAGTACTGCACTCTAACCGCTGAGCCACCGAGGCTCTATGTGAGAAGGGGAGAGAGAGGGGGGGAAAGAGAGAGGTGAGGGAGGGAGGGAGAAAGAGCAATGAGAGAGGGAGGAAAAAAGAGAGAGTGGGAGAGGAAGAGAGAAAGAGAGATGAGAGGGACAGAGAGAGAGATGGGTAGAAGGGGAAGAGAGAGAAAGAGAGAGAGAGAGAGGGAAAAGAGATATCTGTCTGTTTCCCATACAAAAGAAAACATAGAGGGCCACAAAACCTAGTTAGGAATGCCGGGTGGGGGGGGTCATGTGACTTGGTGGGAATGAGTGACATTGAGTTAGCCACACCCACCCAGCTTTTGTGGCTCTTGGTGCTCTAGGAAACAGGTCGAAATGGCTCTTTGAGTGTTTAAGGTTGCCAGCCTAATGGGATCTAAAGGGATGCCACAAAGCAAAGAGGGTCAACCTATTCTCCAAGGCAACAGAAGGGAAGGGAAGAAACAATGGATGGAAATTAATCTCAACAGTGAGAACAATGTACTGATGGAATGGCTTGCCTTCAGAAGTTGTAGGCACTTCGTCACTGGAGGCTTTTAAGAAGCGAAGAAGACAGCCACTTGTTTGGAATGATATAGAGTCTTTTGCTTGAACAGGTGGTTGTACTAGATAACCTCCAAAATCCCTCCAGGCTCTGTAATTCTGTTATTTATTGAACGACCTCCATTGATGAGAGTCATTTGTCAAAATACACCAATGGCAAACCACAGAATATATAATTTCACGACTACTTCATCTTATGGTCTCCAGCTGTTACCACCACCCATTTTCACCTGCGCGATGGAGGGATCAGCAGCGGTTAAAGTAAATGCAGTAGCACACAGATAACAGCACGGCATTGTACTTGTTCCTGAACTACATCATTTAGGATAATGAGATGGGAATACAGTATTCCCTTTATACAAAAATAATTTCTGGCACAAAGAGAAGATGGTGTCAGAAGATGGAGAATTCTACATTCCACTTACATGCTAGTTTCCTATAGAGTTGGGAACCTTTTTACATGGAAGTATGCAGTACTTTATCTGACATCGAGAATGATA